>NC_073692.1:146938841-147038841 GCF_029784155.1 Uranotaenia lowii
TAGAACTGGTTCTATTAAAATGCTGAATTCTAGAGTTTGTTTTGATTAGGTTGTGAGAACCACTTGGCATGTTTTTAAGAAATCGATGTTAAAGTTCTGAAACACCTGGTTGATTCCTATTTTATGATTGCTGGTCAAAATAGCCTGCAAATGCGAAATTTAATGTCAAACTGAATGCAGAACGCAGAGCTCGATCTCACTAATCTCAATGCAGCTGCTTTGACTTATTCGACCATACTGAACTGCATAATCGACCGCCATGTTCCGAAGCAAAACGTAGCTTTCAATCCACGAGCTCCCTGGGTCACTAATCAACTGTAACAACTGAAGCAGGTTCAAAATCAGCGGAAAGAATGAACACTGATCCCGAAATCTGCAATCTTGTTACCGAGAAGTTTTGTAGCATTTCGTTTAAGGCGGGCTTTACTCCGGCGATTTCGAGAATTTGACAAGCAGGCTTACCTGCCATTGTTTCTGATTTTTCCGGATTTTCTTGATTTTCAAATGACATTCCTGATAACCTGAAAAGCTTTAGATTTTCCCTGATTTTTAGACTAGAAGCCGGATTTTCCCAGATGAAAATTGAATGGAAGCGACGAAATGCATGGATTGATCTTGATTTACCCTGCCGATTTGCCGATAACACTTGATTAATCTAAGATGATTTTTTTCAGGAACTCTCAGAAGGTCAATTCATGGAAACTTTCTTTCGAAAAAACAGGTCAATTCAACAACCGGATTTTTTTTTAAACATACTCTTAAGCATCTATATTTTTCTTAAACATTCCAAAACAGGGATGTTACAATAAAATAATCCAGTAAAAAAAAAACTTAAAATCTAGGAAACATAAAAATATAGCAAAAATCATACACATTATCGGTTCGGATTAGCGGTTTTCGCGCCTTTCTCTTGCACAATTGCTTTTTCGCTCTTTCGCTCGTACATTCTTAGTCTCTTTCGTTCGATTTTACTTTTCTTGCTTGCCTTCTACTTGCACTCGCACACAGGGATGATTTGTTTTTCTCTTTGTTTGATTCTTTTTGATGGTTTTGCAATGTTTGTTGTGTGTGTGAATGCTCTTGTTAATTGTTTTTTTTTTTACTTTTCAAATTGATTTTTCATATTCGTCAATTAAAGTTTTCTTTTTTTTTTTTTGTTGCTCGCATCACACACGCACGCACACGCAGTGCTGTTGATTTTTGTTCTCTTCATCGCAATGTTTACTCGAACTAAAGTTTTGCTCGCTTTCCCACCCCTTCTGTTTTGCAGATGTTGTTGTCGTTTTTTTGAACCTCACAAATACTATCGTCTAAAGTATGTTTTGTTTATTTGCTGATTTTTTTTTGTTTCGTTTTTTTTTGCTTAGTTATTTTCTCAGTGTTTTCATCAGTGATTCATTCTTTTTCTTTTTAAAGGAACAATGTTGTTTCGCTTACATTTATACACAATAATATACAAAAATTAAACGTTTAAACGATTAAATGAACGTGCGCACGCACGTATAGTAAATCCTTCTGCATGCACGCACACTCCTTTGTTTTTTTTTTGTTTGAAAAAAAAAACACATTATTGGTTTGTGAAATTGTGTGTGTGTGTGTGTATGTTTGGGGGTGCGTTGTCTGTATGTTTGTTGATTTGTTTGTTAGTGAGTGTGAGAGCTGGATGAATGAATCGATGTGGATAGCGTTAAGGGGGTTTCTTAGATTTTTCACTCAAAGATAATCTTCTGTATAATATGTATGACATGTATATATGTTTGTTTTTCAAAGAATACACAATAAGAAGAAAAAATGCACTCGCTGAAATTGATCAGTTAAGAGAAGGGAAGGGTGAAATTTTTTTGTATTTTTTTCCCATCATTTATTTGTTTTTGAAGATATTTTTGCGTGTATGCTTGTTGTTTTTATTGTTTTTGTATTAATGACTGAAACTCGTTAGTAAATGTTATTCTTTCACTTCTCCCTAGCAGGCAGAATATGACTCTTTCGGCTGTCTGTCTTTCTGTGGCAATAGTTGCATTTTGTTTTGTTGTTGCTGTTTTCAGCATGTGTTTGTGTGTTTATGAGAGTGTATTGTTTGCTTGGGTTGCGCATAAACTATTAAAGAAAATCTTCGTTATCGTTATTGAGATATCTATTTGTTTGCTTGGGTGTGGTTGTGTTTTGTCTTCTCTTTCTTCCATCTGTTTGTAGATGATCGAATGTTTTTTTTTATTGTTGTATGCTATCCTTAACTCTTGATTCGGTTATTCTCTGACTTACATGGTACTTGTTGTTTAACATTAGAAATAATAAATACATTGCGGGCTCTGAATGACGCTTGTTTTAAACTTTTATTCTGTCTGTCTATTTCTCTCTCGCTGTGTGTATGTGTTTGTTTGTTTTATTTCTGTTTCATGTGTGTAAATGGTTATTGGTATGAGTGCAACCCTTTTTTTTCTTGGAGGCTGCAATGAGAACAAAATGTGTTAGAACTGGTTTGCTAACTTGCTGAACTTTTTTTCTCAGCACGCTCCATCTCTCTCTCTCTGTCTCGCTAACTATTCTCATTTCGTTAAATTTCACTCTCGGTAATTAGTTTAGTAGCAGTAATACACTAATGTAGTAGTTGTATCTTCTTGTTTTTTTT
Organism: Uranotaenia lowii; assembly: GCF_029784155.1. Classification (NCBI taxonomy): domain Eukaryota; kingdom Metazoa; phylum Arthropoda; class Insecta; order Diptera; family Culicidae; genus Uranotaenia; species Uranotaenia lowii. The sequence continues at coordinate 146,941,471 of NC_073692.1, forward strand.
CTCTGTAATTAGTAAGGTAGTGATTTTGTTTTTTTTATTTGTTAAATTATCTCTCCTTTAAGCTTTCGTTTCTTTCCTTCGGGTCTGCATGCTTAATATTTATAATTATTTTGCTTAGCCTTAATAGTTGTAGATTTGTTTGAATTTATATACGTTTTTTGTTTGTTTTTGTTTTCAAGCTTCTCGTGACTTTTTTTTACTTTCAGTATGGGTTTGCTTTCTTTTTTTGCTTTGTTGTTAAACGATTTTCATACTTCTTCACGCTTCACGTGGTAGTTTTTTTTGTTCATTCATATGTCAAACCAAAAATTAATTTTAGTATGGCCAAACGTTTATTCTCTTTGTTTTGTTGCTTGTGTTTTGGGATTTTTCCAAAATGGGTTAAGTTCTATCTTAGGATTGATTCCGGGAAAGTAGGGGAAGATTTTTCAGAGAGGATGAACTATATTCTATAACATTTTTGTTTGCGTTCTCGATACTGGATTCTTTTGGATGCTTTTAAGTATGTATGAATGTTTGTGTTTAAGATGTTTATGTGTTTGTGTTAATGTGTTATTCGACTTTTTGGCAAACAGGATTATCCTGTTTCTAAAAAGAAAACTATTTTTATTACTTTCATTTTACCAAATGTTGGAAAGTGGGATGCCATTATGACTTTTTTTTTCTTCTTTCTTTCCGTTATATCTCAGTTCAGTTCAGTTTTTGCCATTACACAAATTCTTCTCACATTTCGGTTTCGGTAAAGCCAAAAATTTCAAATTTCTCAAATAAAAAGAAATAATTATTAACACAATTTCACAGAAATCAATACTCAATTTCAAGCTAAAATTGCTTTTCCGTTCATTCTTTTTTTGTTTGCTTTCCATCGTTATTATTTTAGATTTTTTTTTATTCTTGTATGTTTTGTTTGATTAGTTTTTTTCACCAGTATCATTTTCTCTTCCTTGCTTTCTCTCTTTAACATATGTCTGTCTTGGAAGGAAATAAATATTTTTTATAACTCTGCGTTTTTTGCCTTTTCATATCATTACTTATTCCTAAGATATATGGTTTGTGTTTTATTTTATTATGTTTTGGAACAATTTTGAACTTAAATTTCATTTTATTTTTCTGTGTTTTTTCTGTCCTCTCAAGATTCGTTACAGAAGTTTCTGGGTTTCAAATGCGGATTGTTTCGTTTGTTTTTTTTTTTGTGGAACAGGATTTCCATTGGTTTGCTCAGCTAAGATACTGTCGAATCAAAATAAAAAATGAAGTAACAGACATTTGGAAGTTGTAAATCAAGAATAAAATCGACTCAAAAAGTAAATAAGCTTGAGACTGACGACTTCAGACTCAAGACTTCGGATTCGGACTTCAGACTCTGGACTTCAGACTTCAGATTCAAGACTTAGCAATCAAAACTTCAGACTCTTGACTTCAGACTCTGGACTTCAGACTTGAGACTGCAGACTCAAGACTTCAAACTCGAGACTTTAGACTTAAATCTTCAAACTCAAAACTTAAGACTCAAGACTTCAAACTCGTGACTTCAGACTCAAAACATCAGACTTAAGATTTCAGACTCGATACTTCAGACTCAAGACTTCAGACTCAAAACTTCAGATTCAAGACTTCAGACTCAAAAGTTTAGATTCTGGACTTTAGACTCAATCCTTAAGACTCAAAACTTCAGATCCTGGCCTTCAGACTCTGGACTTCAGACTCAAGACTTCAGACTTAAAACTTCAGATGTGAGACTCAAGACTTCAGACTCGAGACTTCAGACTCAAGACTTCAGACTGAAGACTTCAGACTGAAGACTTCAGACTGAAGACTTCAGACTGAAGACTTCAGACTGAAGACTTCAGACTGAAGACTTCAGACTGAAGAATTCAGACTCAAGACTTCAGACTCAAGACTTCAGACTCAAGACTTCAGACTTCAGACTCAAGACTTCAGACTCAAGACTTCAGACTGAAGACTTCAGACTGAAGACTTCAGACTGAAAACTTCAGACTGAAGACTTCAGACTTCAGACTCAAGACTTCAGATTCAAGACTTCAGACTCAAGACTTCAGACTCAAGACTTCAGACTGAAGACTTCAGACTGAAGACTTCAGACTGAAAAATTCAGACTGAAGACTGAAGACTTCAGACTGAAGACTTCAGACTGAAGACTTCAGACTGAAGACTTCAGACTGAAGACTTCAGACTGAAGAATTCAGACTGAAGACTTCAGACTGAAGAATTCAGACTGAAGACTGAAGACTTCAGACTGAAGACTTCAGACTGAAGACTTCAGACTGAAGAATTCAGACTGAAGACTTCAGACTGAAGAATTCAGACTGAAGACTTCAGACTGAAGAATTCAGACTCAAGACTTCAGACTCAAGACTTCAGACTCAAGACTTCAGACTGAAGACTTCAGACTGAAGACTTCAGACTGAAGATTTCAGACTGAAGACTTCAGACTGAAGACTTCAGACTGAAGACTTCAGACTGAAGAATTCAGACTGAAGACTTCAGACTGAAGACTTCAGACTGAAGACTTCAGACTGAAGACTTCAGACTGAAGACTTCAGACTGAAGACTTCAGACTGAAGACTTCAGACTGAAGACTTCAGACTGAAGACTTCAGACTGAAGACTTCAGACTGAAGACTTCAGACTGAAGAATTCAGACTCAAGACTTCAGACTCAAGACTTCAGACTTCAGACTCAAGACTTCAGACTCAAGACTTCAGACTCAAGACTTCAGACTGAAGACTTCAGACTGAAGACTTCAGACTGAAAACTTCAGACTGAAGACTTCAGACTGAAAACTTCAGACTGAAGACTTCAGACTGAAGACTTCAGACTGAAGACTTCAGACTGAAGACTTCAGACTGAAGACTTCAGACTGAAGACTTCAGACTGAAGACTTCAGACTAAAGACTTCAGACTGAAGACTTCAGACTGAAGACTCCAGACTGAAGACTTCAGACTGAAGACTTCAGACTGAAGACTTCAGACTGAAGACTTCAGACTGAAGACTTCAGACTGAAGACTTCAGACTCAAGACTTCAGACTTCAGACTCAAGACTTCAGACTCAAGACTTCAGACTCAAGACTTCAGACTGAAGACTTCAGACTTCAGACTGAAGACTTCAGACTGAAGACTTCAGACTCAAGACTTCAGACTCAAGACTTCAGACTTCAGACTCAAGACTTCAGACTCAAGACTTCAGACTCAAGACTTCAGACTCAAGACACCAGACTCAAGACTTCAGACTCAAGACTTCAGACTCGAGACTTTAGACTCGAGACTTCAGACTCGAGAGTTCAGACTCGAGACTTCAGACTCAAGACTTCGGACTCAAAACTTCAGACTGAAGACTTCAGACTGAAGACTTCAGACTGAAGACTTCAGACTGAAGACTTCAGACTTCAGACTGAAGACTTCAGACTTCAGACTGAAGACTTCAGACTGAAGACTTCAGACTGAAGACTTCAGACCGAAGACTTCAGACTGAAGACTTCAGACTGAAGACTTCAGACTGAAGACTTCAGACTGAAGACTTCAGACTGAAGACTTCAGACTCAAGACTTCAGACTCAAGACTTCAGACTCAAGACTTCAGACTCAAGACTTCAGACTCAAGACTTCAGACTCAAGACTTCAGACTCAAGACTTCAGACTCAAGACTTCAGACTCAAGACTTCAGACTCAAGACTTCAGACTCAAGACTTCAGACTCAAGACTTCAGACTCAAGACTTCAGACTGAAGACTTCAGACTGAAGACTTCAGACTGAAGACTTCAGACTCAAGACTTCAGACTCAAGACTTCAGACTCGAGACTTCAGACTCATTCAAAACTTCAGAATTGAGACTCAAAACTTCAGACTCGATACTTTTGACTCAAAACTTCAGATACGATACTTTTGACTCAAAACTTCAAACTCGAGACTTCAGGCTCAAGACTTCTGACTCGCAACTTCAGACTTGAGACTTCAGACTCAAGACGTCAGACTCAAGCTAGACTTCAGACTTAAGACATCGACTCAAAATACAAAACTTAAAACTTAAGCCTCAAAACATGAAACTCAAATTAAACTTAAGACTCACACGACACAAAGTTAACGATCAATTCTTGATAACAAAAAAAAATTTAGGTAACTATTGAAAGCGATTTGTTTCTTCCTGAATTCTTTGTTTTTTTCAATTCAACAGCATCCAAGCCTAGGCAAATGTTCAACAAATGGGGGGAGTTGATTCCAGATAATTTTGCAGTTAATTTTTGTTTGACATATTTGTTTTTGTTGTTGTTGTTGTTGTTGTTTTGCTCTTTTAAACAGAACACTTTTCTGCATGAGCTGATTATGTGAAAAATGTTGGCTGAGTGAGTTTGTTTTTCGCTACCTTTTTTCTCCCTCTTATAACGTTCGATTGACGAGCAAAAATTCACAACATTTTTGTTTCATTTACTGTTTTTCCGGGTCATTTACTGTTTTTTTTTATAATTTACAGTTGCTGTCTCAATCGACCTTCGTTTGTTTATTAATTGTGTTTTGTTTTTCTTTTTTGCTGTTTTTTAATTTTACATTTGTTTACTTTAAAAACTGGTTCTCAGGACACAATAAGTTTTCAGGCATTTATGGGCAGTTTGTTTTTGTCATTTTCCACCACCAATTCTCAGCTCGGAGCTCACGTTAATCGTGTGTTTGTGTGTGTGTTTTTTTTCTTGTTCAATTAGTTATTTCTGTTATGGTTGCATTGTTTTGTTTTAACTTTTTTTTTATTCCTTGATTGGTTTCTTTTTTCTTCAATTTGCCCCTTTCTAACTTTTACAGATGCAGAGTGGTTTACGAAAAAAAAAACATAGAAACGTAAACCACACTCTCTTCCAAAAAACTCGTGTTGTTGTAAATCGATGCAAAAAACCTTACAGCAGATTACTACGCTTGTTTGTTCAATTGTTGTTTTCCTTAAACTCGTTACTGTTTATTTTACAAATTGGAAACACGTTTTCCATAAAGCGATCTTTTTTTCTTCTTCATCTCTATTGGTTTTGAGTTTTCGATTGAGAGGTTTTTTTTTTAATAAGATTATTCTCTTGAGGGGCGTGGTGTATATTCTTCGGGTACACGTGTTGGCTTTCTGCTGTTGTTTGTTGTTTCCAATAATAAATTTGTAAACTCTTGCACGTTTTGCTACAAGTATAAAATCATAATATTTGATAACATTATTATTATTAATATTACATTATGTTGGCTTCGTCGTCCGATTTGCTCTGCATTTGTCCATCGGAACACCTTGCTCTTTGCTCGGTTAAAAATTGAGTTTAGACTTTTTGCTGCTGTTCTATTGTTTGTTTTTTTTGGTAGCTATTCTTCGATTAAGACATGAAGTTAGATTTTTGTTTTCGATCTCACAAAATCAGGCGAGCACTCTTAAATGTTTTTTTTTAGTGTGAGAATACAAATTTCACTTTTTCCGTTATTTTGTTCTATCCTTCAATAGTAGTAATAATAATAGTATTAATTATTATGCTTTTATCGATAAAGAGATTCCAGGTTTTTTTTCAATATTTTTTCAATGTGGGATTTTAAATATTTTCTTACCTTATCAATATACGTTTTTTTTGTTTTTGTTTAAATACTTAAATGTACCATTACTTTGCTGCTGTAGTACCAACCTACTTTAACGTGTTCACTCCTTCATTTTTGCTAACTCTACCCTCAATGCGGTTAAATCATACAATTGATTTACTAAGTCGCACTTACTCAGCAGTTGTTTGACCACTGATGCTAGATTAACTTAAAACATAATAAAACTCAATGCTGAGAAAAAATTAAACGCTGCACGGTCTATTTTTACAAAGTTACAGAGTTTATGTTCTAGCAGAACCTTAACTAGAATTCACCAACCCATAGGAAAAAGGACTATAGACAGTATACAATCAAACTTATTGATTATAGTATTTAAAAAAAAGAAAACCTAAGACAAACTTTTACTGACCATTTTTTTTCTCGTCACGTTTATGTTTCGCTTGCTTTACAAGCAAGGGTAATTTTTCAAACAGGAATAAACATAAGCACGTTTTGCTTCAAACGATCGCCGATCAATCATCAACACCGTTCGTCGTGGCACGCTCGCAGTTTTTAAAAGCTAATTTGTCTTAAACCGAACGTAAATCGAAACTAAAACGAAAAATGGATAAAACCAACCGAAAAGAATTTCCACTAAATGATCACAAAGTTTAAAACGGGTTGTTTTTGTTTGTTTGCTTTTGTTATTAATTCTATTAAATCGTTTCTATTTCCGGTTTTTGTTGCATCTTACTTTTGTTTTTTAACCGAAATATTTTTTTTTTTCAAATAAGCTAAACTAAAATTTCCATGCCTAATTTTCCTGAATGGGTAACTAGTTCTAAATTTTTGCCTATGTTCTTGCTTTGATGAGGATCCGATTCGAATTTGATTCGAGTTTCTGTTCTGACTGAACGCCTGCATCCGAACCTTTTATAAAGGTATCATTTTTCCTGTTTTTTTTTTATCAGTAATTGCTTTTAGGGTTACTCATTGTTATGAGTAGATATAATTTTTTTTAGGTTTTTGATTAATTTATAAGTTTATTTCTTTGTCTAAATTTTATTCTGCGGGCACAAAACGAACGATGGTTTCACGCGATCGATCAGCGATCATTTGATTCAGCAGCGGGTTCTTCTTTTGGCTAAGAGGAAAACAACGAGGCAGAACGTTCTTTTTCTGTTGTTTTAGGTTGACCAAATTTGGTCAAATTTCAATTACTATTTTCAGTTCAATTTTATCTATCGATTGGATTTCTTGTAAAAACTCATCTTTAACTGTAGATTTAAATCAAATTTCGAACCACGATTTACAATCAATGGAGAAAATTAAGGATTGAGAAGAAAGATTAAGGAAAAGGACTCATCAGAACTTAAGATTTAAAAATCGAGATTCCAAACTCAAGACTCAAGGTAAAAAAAAGTCCAAAATCAGGATTCAAGTTTTAAAAGTTACGAATCAAGAGTCAGCAGTCAAAACTTTGAACTTAAGAAACGAGACTAAAGACATAAGATTTAAATTTTAAGGGTCTACACTCAAAAATCATGACTCAAGACTGAAGACTCTAGACTCAAGATTTAAAAGGTCTCAACTCTCAATCAATGCTTTCAACTCAAGATTCAAAACTCAACACTGAAGATTCAAGATTCTAACTCAAGACACAAGACTTAAGACTAAAGACTGGACTTAAGACTCATTTTTTAAGGTTCTTGGCTCGAAACTTAGGTTTTAGGTCTCGAGTCTTCATTCTTTAGTTTCGAGTTGCTTAAAACTAAAGATTCAAATCTCAACACTCAAGATTCAAGATTCCAGCTCAAGACACAAGACTCAAGACTAAAAACTGGACTTAAGACTCAATCTTTAAGGCTCTTGACCCGAATCCTAGGTCTTAGGTATTGATTCTTCATTCTTTAGTTTCGAGTTTTGAGTCCTAAAGTCTTCTAGAGTCTTAAACCAAGAATCTTCAGGCTTGAGTTTCAAATTTTTATTTTCAGTCTTGAGTCTGGAATCTTGTGTCTTGATTCTCGAGATTGGAGTCTAAAGTATTGAGATTTAAACCTCCAATCCTGATTTTTGAGTCTTGATTTCGAGTCTTCTAGAAGTTTTAAATATTGAGTGTTGAGTTTTTTTTATCTTGAGCATTCAATCTTGAGTTTCAAATCTTGAGTGTTGAGTTATCAGTCTTAATTTAAGACTTAAAACTCTTATCTCAAGGCTTAAGGCTCAAGATTCAAAAGTCTAGACTCGAAACTCGATGCTCAAAATATGATTTCAGACCGAAGACTTAAGATTCGAGGTTTAAGACTCCAAATTCAAGACTCTAGATACGAAACTTGAGACTCAAGACTTTGCGACTCAGAATCAAGAATCAAGAATCAAGAATCAAGAATCAAGAATCAAGAATCAAGAATCAAGAATCAAGAATCAAGAATCAAGAATCAAGAATCAAGAATCAAGAATCAAGAATCAAGAATCAAGAATCAAGAATCAAGAATCAAGAATCAAGAATCAAGAATCAAGAATCAAGAATCAAGAATCAAGAATCAAGAATCAAGAATCAAGAATCAAGAATCAAGAATCAAGAATCACGAATCACGAATCAAGAATCACGAATCAAGAATTATGAATCAAGAATCACGAATCACGAATCACGAATCACGAATCAAGAATCAAGAATCAAGAGTCAAGAATCAAGAATCACGAATCAAGAATCAAGAATCAAGAATCAAGAATCAAGAATCAAGAATCAAGAAACAAGAATCAAGAATCAAGAATCAAGAATCAAGAATCAAGAATCAAGAATCAAGAAATCAAGAATCAAGAATCAAGAATCAAGAATCAAGAATCAAGAATCAAGAACCAAGAACCAAGAATCAAGAATCAAGAATCAAGAATCAAGAATCAAGAATCAACTATCAAGAATCAAGAATCAAGAATCAAGAATCAAGAATCAAGAATCAAGAATCAAGAATCAAGAATCAAGAATCAAGAATCAAGAATCAAGAATCAAGAATCAAGAATCAAGAATCAAGAATCAAGAATCAAGAATCAAGAATCAAGAATCAAGAATCAAGAATCAAGAATCAAGAATCAAGAATCAAGAATCAAGAATCAAGAATCAAGAATCAAGAATCAAGAATCAAGAATCAAGAATCAAGAATCAAGAATCAAGAATCAAGAATCAAGAATCAAGAATCAAGAATCAAGAATCAAGAATCAAGAATCAAGAATCAAGAATCAAGAATCAAGAATCAAGAATCCAGAATCAAGAATCAAGAATCAAGTATCAAGAATCAAGAATCAAGAATCAAGAATCAAGAATCAAGAATCAAGAATCAAGAATCAAGAATCAAGAATCAAGAATCAAGAATCAAGAATCAAGAATCAAGAATCAAGAATCAAGAATCAAGAATCAAGAATCAAGAATCAAGAATCAAGAATCAAGAATCAAGAATCAAGAATCAAGAATCAAGAATCAAGAATCAAGAATCAAGAATCAAGAATCAAGAATCAAGAATCAAGAATCAAGAATCAAGAATCAAGAATCAAGAATCAAGAATCAAGAATCAAGAATCAAGAATCAAGAATCAAGAATCAAGAATCAAGAATCAAGAATCAAGAATCAAGAATCAAGAATCAAGAATCAAGAATCAAGAATCAAGAATCAAGAATCAAGAATCAAGAATCAAGAATCAAGAATCAAGAATCAAGAATCAAGAATCAAGAATCAAGAATCAAGAATCAAGAATCAAGAATCAAGAATCAAGAATCAAGAATCAAGAATCAAGAATCAAGAATCAAGAATCAAGAATCAAGAATCAAGAATCAAGAATCAAAAATCAAGAATCAAGAATCAAGAATCAAGAATCAAGAATCAAGTATCAAGAATCAAGAATCAAGAATCGAGAATCATGAATCAAGAATAAAACATCGATAATTGATATTCAGAAATTAAGCATCAATAATAAAGAATCAAGAATCAAGAATCAAGAATCAAGAATCAAGAATCAAGAATCAAGATTCAAGATTCAAGATTCAAGAATCAAGAATCAAGAATCAAGAATCAAGAATCAAAAATCAAGGATCATTAAATTGAAATTCGTCTCAGGATTTAAGAGTTCAGATATGGAGTAGAGAGCCAATTGTGTTAACAAGCAACAGTTAAGCGTTGAAAGTTAAGTTTCGTTCTTCTCGAAATGTTCTGATATGAAAACTTTTCTTAAATCTTCCGAAAATAATCCTTTTTGATTGGTATTCTTCCGTCTGAATATAAATGAAAAATTGCAATACTAATGTTTTTTTTTCTTCTAGCTGTTCCAGTCAGATGATGTTATTGGTTTCGTTTTTCCTATTTTGAGTTCTTATAAGAAGCCGACTTTGCTCGTCTAACATTACATTTTTTTTCTTAACTATTGCGCTGCGGTGAAACGAGGGTTACAAATTCTCACGCACTTTATCGTGTTCCTTTTTCTTCCTAACAGTAACTATTGTTAGATAGATGTTCTTGTGAATAATGATCAGGTTTTTTTCTTGTCTTATTAATGGTGTACTCATGTTTGACAATACCGGAATCTGTGAATTTTGTTTTTTTTTTATCAATCTATCTGTTTCTTCTTTAACAGAAAAACTAAAAATTAAATTTGTAAAAAAAATCTTAGCAAAAAAACAGGAGGTAACAGGTCTAATAAACTTGATATTAAAACTATCAATTCTGTCCCGGCTTTTGTTCAGTTTAGTTGGGGTTTTTTTTTCCTTACTTACTTAGTTTTTCTTTCTGTTGTTGTTATACTTGAGGAAACGTTCTCTCGAGTGTTTTCCAAAACGAAAACAAAAAATAAGAGTCGTCTGTTTGAACTTAGCCACTATTCTATGCGATAAAGATAAAACTATAAATGTCCCACGTGGAGCCTGTGTTTCTATGTGTTAATTGTTGTTTTTGATATATGAAGATAGAAAAAATAATAATATAAAGATTGCTATAAAATCACTTGTTTTTGCGAAGGTCTTCTGGAGGATGTCCGGGGTTTTGTTCTGGGTGGTGGGGTTGGTTCAAAATACGATACTTTTTCTGTCTTCTATATCGGGAACCTGTTCAAGCGGGCCAAGGTGGTCCCGGTGGAAGCGACTGATTAAACGAGAGGGAGGGCCGATAAAGTCAATCTACTACACACCTATACAAAGAAACAACTTAACAAAAAATAATAATCGTCGGTCGGTCATTCGCGATCGCAATCGCGATCTGCTACTACTAATGCCTAATGCCTCCCTATCACCACCAGTCAGTAGCGTCCCGGTCTTATCTGGAACCGAGGACGGGCTGAGGTGGTTTTTCTTCCGCCGACGCCGCCACCTGAGGTTGAGGATGATGGTACTTGATGATCACGTTCGGGGTCCCGTCGAAATCGCCGGTTCCGGTCAGGACCACGTTGCCGATCTTGACCGGTTTACTACCGGCTCCGAGACCACTGTTGATGACAATCGATCCCACTACTGGTGCCTGTTGTTGTTGTTGTTGACCGAGTGACGACGTTGACGATGACGATAGGTTATTGTTGCTGTTAGTTGCGGAAACTGATCATGAGTTTTGCTTAACGACGATCACACCTGGTCGGCATTGCTGCTGCTGAAGGATCTGTGACGTTACAATGTTGCTGCTGCTGCTGCTGCTGTTAGTGGTGTGATGCTGCTGTTGCTGCGGGGTGTTTAAAGTGATCGTCGACGCGTGGTGGCTAGGACTGCCGCTTCCAGCGATCGCTGATGCCGGGGTGATCGAAAGTGATACCAAGGTTGACGACGAACTACTGCTGCTGCTGCCACTCGCACTTACTACGCCGGATGTGGGGTTGCTGCTCGAGGAAGGGTTGGAGGTAGAGGATGATGCGCTCGAAGAACCTGTTGTTCGGAACTTCAGGAACGGTTCCAGTTGACTTTGGCGATGATCGCGTTCTTTCTGTTGCTGTTGTTGCTTACTGCTGGTGGTCAGGGCCAAGGGAACCTCTTGAACCGCCGGTCGGACAATTGCCAGTTGCTGCTGCTGGTGGACAGGGGTAACGGAATCGAACGCATCTCCTTCCAGATGTCGGATGGCTTCAACGATGGTTTCCAGATTATGTCGGCAGGTGTTGATCCGGGAAGCATCGGTATGCTGCTGCCGCTGGGATGTTACCACTAAATTGTTGCTGGTTAGCCGAGTTAGATGATCATCGCTGACCACAATCGACGAGGGGGAATCTATGCGTTCGACTTCGACCTTCGGCTCGGCTTTGATAGCCGCCTCCAGGATTGTTGGATAGCGATTCTTTTTCGGCGGCAGCGTTACAACCGTAGTGGTTGTAGTGGTTTCGATCGTTGGCGATCGCGACCGGGATCGTTTAACGAAAGGCTTTTCCTCCTTGATCGGAATTGGGATTATCGCGGACTTGCTCACGATGGCCGATGGTTGAATGATCGTCTCCTCGATCACCTCGGTTGTTGGTGTGCAAACGACGAGCTGAGGTTTCTTGCCAGCAGTATCGAGCGCAATCAATTGAACACTTTCAACCTCCCGGATAACCTTGGTAGCGGGTTTCTGAATAGCAGATACGGTGATTTCTTCGAGCGGTTCACTTGAATCAACCATCGCTGAATCGGGTTGATCTGGGTAGATCACTCGTGCTGGGTAGATTTGCCGCTCTAACGCTTTCAATCGCTCCTCGTAGACCGCCTTCTGTCGTCTTTCGATGTCCAGCTGGTGTTTCAAATCGAGGAAATCCTTGGCGGAAACATTGATCGTGGCGGGACCAGGCCTTCCGTTGACGCTACTCGTTGTCGTAACGATCGTTTGGCCGTTCGCACTGTTGACCACCTGCATCAAGCTAACGGGTTCCGGGGACATCGAACCGAGTCCTTCGTCCGAAGAGTCCGAAACTGCTGGGACTGACATGATCGTATCGATCTTACGCTTCTTGGCTACGGTGGCCACCTGTTGGCTGTTGGTAATTGTCGTCGCCAGGACCGTACTTCCCGGTATGATCTGGGTCGTCTGGGTGCTGGAGGCCTGCTGCAGATCCCCGCTGTGTTCCTGCTGGTCCAGCAGCCGCTTCAGTTGGCAATTTTGGGACAGCAGCCGGGTCTTCTCTTGCTCCAGGGCGTAGATGTACTCGGCCGTTTGCTGTAGGATGGCGGCCTGTAACGAGACAAAATAAAGGATTGGTAAGATGGATTTTTCAACAACAATAATAAAAGGCATAATTTTGTCCTCAAAACATGGTTTAAAAAGATTGACAAATAGATTGACCTGAAGTGAACCTAACTGTCTTCCTTAGGGAGCTCCATGAGGAGCAAGAAAAGTTAGAGACTTCTGGATTTTTTTTTCATTTTTTAAAGGAATTTTAACTCTACAGGAAGTATTCGTCCCTAAGACTTCTGGAAATGAAATCAAAAATTTCACTAGAAATTCATTGAAAAGCACGTCGACTACCTGTGTGAGATAGTCACATAACAGACTTTTATTCAGCAAAATGTAAACTTTGAACACTTCTGAAGTTTATTGTGACTTTTAATTACTTGATATTTCATCTATTTATATATACAAAAATGAACGTTTGTCTGTCTGATAGAGACTCGAAAACTATTGAGCCGATTACTTTGAAATTTTGTTTGTAAGAGTTTTTGGGGTCGAAGATGGTTTCTAAAATACTTTCAAACTGCTCCGACTTAATCGAGCGGGGGCTCCCATACAAAATAAATAAAAATATTACACTTTTCCGATCAATTTCCTGAAACTACTGAACCGATCAACATGAAAATTGGTTTGAAGACCGGGAATAGTTTCTGTAATAGTTTCAAACCTCTTTAAATTAAAGGGAGGGGAGCTCTCATACAAAGTCAATAAAAGTGTGACACAATTCTATAATACTTTAAACCCCCTCCAAATAAAGGGGGAAGAGGTCTCCCATACAAAATTTATAAAAATATGACACAATTCGAACAATTTCCGGAAACTACTAAACCGATCAACGCGAAATTTGGTGTGCAGCCGTTTTGAAGACCGGAAATGGTTTCTATACTACTTTGAAATTAGAGGGGGGGGGGGGGGGCTGGGGGTGGTGGCTCTTTCATATAAAGTTAATAAAAATGTGACACAATTCCGAAAACTATTGAACCGATCAACATGAAATTTGATAAGTTTTTAAGACCGATAATGGTTTCTTTAAAATTTTAAACGCCCTCTAAATAAAAGGGGGGAAGGGAGGAGGGCTCTCATACAATATTCATAAAAATATGACACAATCCTAACAATTTCGGGAAACTACTAAACAGATCAACGTGAAATTCGGTGTGAGGCCGTTTTCAACACCAGCAATGGTTTTATAATACTTTCAAACCCCTTTAAAATAAAGGGAGTAGGGAGGAGGGCTTCCATACAAAATTAATAAAAATATGACACAATTCGAACAATTTCCGGAAACTACTGAACCGATCAACATGGAACTTGGTATGTAGACCGTTTTTAAGACAGGGAATGGTTTTTATAATACTATCAAACCCCTCCGAATCCCAAAATCGGGGGAGGGGGGGGGGGGGGGTGTTAATTTAGTTTAATCGACTTAAAATAATTTTAACAAACTTAAATTTTTCTTTGGAAAGGGTAGCAAAGCAGTCAGCTAGTAATAAAATATATTTAAAAATTTCTTCTTTTTTTGACCAATCTCCACACTTCTTAACCACAATTGAATCAATAATATCTGGAACTGGTGGCTAAACTAGTTTCATTACACAGATCACCATCATCAATCCAAACCTATGCGTCCATGCCGTCGTCGTCGTCGTCGTGCTTGGCAAATTTTGAAGGACAAAAGTTTCTTCACCTGGCTAGTGGCGATTCTTCTAGCTAGCTAGCTAGAAGGCAGCTGGCTGTTAATCAAATCAACGACCAAAACATCTGTGCTGTGATTCTGCTTCTCTAGTTATACCAATACGCACACACGCAGCCAAATACTCATTAAAGATCGCAGATTTTTGCGCATGTGTATCATAGGCAACCACACTTGGCCTAGGTAAACAAACCGCGGGGGGTTGATCAACACCCCGTTTTCCCTCCCACAACTACTGCTCTAAGAAGATCGAAGAGCGGAGCCGGAGCAACACATTAAAGATCTTAATCTTCTGGTTGGGTCCAGCAGCAGTTACCTAGTCTATAGGTTCCATGTGTAATTTTGAACTTCGCACAACACTTTATTAGCACTGAGAAGGAGATTTATCAATCTAAGGCGATAAATTCGGTGACGTGGATCATTACCGGAAGCTCTAATAGACCATCTTAAACGGAGTGGAACTGCTTGGACTCCCGATCTTCATTCATTAAGTTGAACACATTAAAAATGCGAATAGAAAATATTTCTTCCCGTGTGTGGGGTGGGGAGTTTCTTCCGATCTAACAAGCGCCATTAGTCATACCTTCGTAGTAGTCAAAAATAAAATAAAACACCTGTTTCTGTTTTTCCCCCTTAAGGCTGTAAGATCAAAACAAAAACCAATTAGGAGCGAGGTTCAACTTCTGAATAATCTACTGATTTGGAAAGATTCAACAAATAACCGAAAGGCCTACAATTAATTAGTGTTTGATTAGCGAGGTGCAGCGGAGTGTGACAAACTATTTTATACAATTTTGTGTTGTCTAGCGGTTGGTTCGAAATTTTAATTGGAAACCTAAAACTGCTTTGAATCTTCAAAGAAGTTTGATATTAAAATAATTTGATGTATGGGAAAAATGTTTTTATTTATTTTTTATTTTGTTTGAAAAGAATTTCACAAAACTAATAAATATAAACCTCTAAAGTATAGAAGCAGAACGATTTTGACCGAGATTCAACGGCGTTAAAAAAACTTCATCTACTGCTTAATCCATTTTTTAATTTATTTACTTCAATTTGACATTACCGGACAAAACTCTTTATTTACAAAAACGTTTCAAAATTTTGACGAATTCAGACTTGTACCTTCAAACAAGTTCTTAAGCTGACACGTTGTTTCTGACACAGGCTTGAAAACTGACGATCTGTATACAGACTCGATCTCTGACAAGATTTCTTCTGACTTAATTTCTTACAATATTCCAAGCAAGTTTTCTGACAATATACAGACAAATTCAGAAATGATTCTGACAGACTTTCTGATCCAAAATCAATTTCTGACGAGTCAGACTAGATTCTGACAAGATTTCCGACTCAAACTGAAATTCTTCAACAAATTTGTATTTTCCGACAAATTCCAACCCCTTGGACCCAATACCAATGCTTCTTTTCAAATTACAAAAAAATGGAATAAAATCTAAACTCCTGAATTGGCTTGAATCATACCTAACGAATCGCCAACAAATAATAAATTTCAATGGAAAGAAATCACTCCCTATTCAAGTCACTTCAGGAGTTCCGAAGAGTTTCCGAGGAGTTCCGGAGATCAGAATGTAGAAAAATGTGAACGAGTCAGGGATTTAGGAATTATCTTAGACTCTAAACTTACTTTCACAGACCATTACAATACTATCATCAATAGAGCAAATAACATGCTGGGCTTTATTAAGCGCTTTTGCTTAATTTAAGACCCATATACAATAAAAACACTATATATTGCCTATGTAAGGTCTTTACTGGAATATTGCAGCGTTTTTTGGTCCCCATATTCAAATTCACACGAAGAAAGAATAGAATCAGTACAAAAGCAATTTCTACTATATGCCCTTCGTAAATTAGGTTGGACATCATTTCCACTTCCATCATATAAAGCGCGCTGCATGCTCATACAAACACTAAAAGAACGCCGCTAATTTGCAATGGTTTCATTTGTAAACGATATCGTTGCGCAGCGTATAGACTCAAAAGAACTTCAATCAAAATTAAACTTTTATGCACCTTCTCGAAAACGCGAAGACATCTCATCCGTTACCAATGACGATCACGATGACTCGCTCGAATTAATTTTTTTTCTAGTTCTGAGAATATTCTCCGACAAAACTGGAATCGAGCAAGAGAACGAACGCACAGAGACTGCTTTTTCCAGCTATTTGCGTCGATTCTGACTCTCCGAGCCCTTAGCTTCATGCAAAATTGTGAGAAAATTTTTCTTGCCCATAAGGTAAACCATATCCTTAACATTAAAAGAGAAGATAAATTTGAATCGAAATGCACAACTTATCAAGAGCAAAATTGAAATAGTTTGCTTGCGGATGAAAATCTCTCTCTCGGGTGTTTTGATCGGCTAATTCTATCGGAAGATAACGATTTTTGATTCCCTGAACATTTCTAGCAACCTTCCCCAACATAAATTTAAAAAAAAAAGTTTTAAGTATAACCGTAAAATCCAGTGGCATATCGAGTTGACGATTTAACTATTTTTTATTTTAGATCAGTATGTTAAAAACATATCCTGGATTGCCACAAGTTTAGCGATGATGAATGAACATTAATAATAAATTTAGAAACCATTTAACGCATATAATTTAAAAAAAATAGTATTGACAAAACCATCTTAACAAAAACACACATCTTCAGTTCAAAGCGCTCATCGTTATATGATGATAAATAGTTCCGGATTCAAAGTCAATCTTATTGTCATTAGAAAACACATATTTTGATCACAACTTTACAAAAAACTATTCCTAAGCCTAGTACAAAAACTAAGTGATTAAGAACTGAATAAAAGTGTCTATCAAATTGTTTGAGCCTTATAGCAACACAATTTCAACAAAAAAAATGAGAAAAAAAAATTAATTTCATTGTGCAAGTTACATGGCTTGTCAATCAAAAAAAAATATCATGCTTATTTTTCCTTTTGAATTTTATTTTTAAAAATGACTTTTTCTATGTAGTTTTAATCTCGTGGAAAGAAAAACAGGTTGCTGAAAATTTCATTGAAAAAAAGTAGTTTTGATCAGCCTTATGTATGTTGAAACTTCTTTGAAGAGGTTTCCTTATTCAAAAATTAGCCCATCGAATAGAAATTTTGTGACAGCCTTTGAAGACAGCTCTGAAATGCAATTATCATAATTGCTACAGCCATAACACAATTTTAATTCAGGGTGGCCAGCATGTTTCCATTTTCAAATTCCCGGTTTTTTCGATCGAGATTTTATGATCTTCGCAGTTTGGAAATCCATGAATATGATCATCAGCGTTATATTTAAACCAAAATAAGACTTTTTTAAATGGTTGACGTAAGGTTATTCAGATAACGTCGATGTTTGTAGGGATTTCTGCAGAAAATATTTTAAGAAGGTTTGAATTTAAAGGATTAAGAAAATAATTGTGGCCCTTAGAATCAGAGGGATGAGGTGCCAAATTCGTCAATTTTTAGTTAAGTGCAGTTACCAATTAATTCTTCATATTATAATCTACATCTGCTGCAAAACTCTGTTTTTTTTTGATAATTTTGTCAACACTTTTTCAAATGAACTAAAACTATGATATACCAACGAAAACTACTTTATCGCACACAGAATTTGACTATTAAGCGCTGGTTTCTGAATTCTGAAATTTGAAATATAATCATTAATGATGAATTTCGGGTGAATTACGGATCTGTAAATCAAAACTTAACAACTTTAACTGATTGATCCTGATTGTTACTCTATAAATTTATTTTCTCTGCCATTTTGAGAACAGAATCCGCTAAATTGTATTCCTTATACCTAAGTTTTATTTTTATTTTCATCTTGAATACTGAGTGAGGGTTCCATTATCCATTTTTAAATTTTTTTAAGAGCCTGAGTTCTGGTGCTAGACTTTGGACGTGGCATATATGTATATCTAAATTCTGAATCCAACACATTTTGAAAATTATTCTAAGGCTTGAACTTGCTTAATTCACTTTTTTATTGTGATAATTTCTTAATGTGATTCGTAGCTCATACATTTGTACGATCTGTATATTTTTTTTACATTTTTTAATCAATAAAGAATGCGATTACCAGTAAAAGTGCAAAATTTATAATAGAATCACACAAACATTTAGCATCTCGTTCTACCTTTTTGGCATTTTATTAATGAACCGTGTAATATGATGACCACCCATTTTTTTTGTGTTATAGCATTTTCCCCGCATTATATTATGAATTCCCAGCTCTCGAAGATTAAATTTTTTTTTTTTATTTAATTAGAGAGACTTTTAACATTTTCAGTTAATTCGTCTCTGAAAATTAAAAATTGAAATTAATTGTGAAAAACAACTTTTTCAAACATATGATGGATAAGTTCTTCGCACATTTGACGCTTGTCAAAAATTTTAAATTTTTAAATGTCAAAAATACGTAATATATAAATAATATAATAATAATAAATAAAATCGTATATAAAATCGTAATATAAATTTGAAACTTGAACGCTTCAGAACACTAAAAGCTAGATAAACGCTGATCTATAAACATATTGATTTTCCAAAAAAAAAGGCTTTTGCCTACATTTTCTCTTGGCATGTGGAGGTTTATTTAACGAAGGTTTAGTTAGAAAAAAATGACCCATAAATATTTTCCCGGTTTTGATTTGAAATTCCCGGTTATTTCCTTGTTTTCCCGGTCCCATTTTCGATTCCCGGTTTTCCCGGTTTTCCCGGTTCGCTGGCCACCCTGTTTTATTCAATTTGGTCATAGGATTATCAAAAAAGAATATATCATTAAAAACACGTGTCTAATGTTACTTCCTTGGGGAGTGCTAATTAAAAGTCAAAGACCGTAAATGTTAGGGTTAATTCGTTTTTCTAAAGAGGGGACAAAATAAAAGGGGCTGCCATAAAATGCAACTGACACATAGGCGAGATACTGAAAATCGTCCATTGTTGATATTTCTGTGCCAAAAACGTGAAAATATCGCAATCACTCAAAAATGTGTTCACTTTTTGAAAAACAAAAAAAAACACCTAGCCAAAACAATAAGTTTCTAGTTCTTTGGGTTGTTGGAAGAAAAACTCGTCTTATCAGCTTTAAGTTTGATTGACCACTGACTGAAATGCCTGAGATTGAAGAGAATAATTTACTATTTTTTTTTAACCCTATATATACAGGATACATGTACTTTACTGGTTAAAGTGTATCAATATTTTCGCGAAGCTTTGTATTAACAAAGCACGAAATGTAAAGCTTTAAAATATTCAATAAAAATAATATACAAAAAGTTTGCGTATATGTCATATGACGTAGAATTTCTTTCCGAAAAAATAGTAGGAAATAACTCGTAAAAATGTCGAAATTATAATGTTTTTTCGACGATGAAGTGTTATTTCATCATCTTATAGCATATTTGGTGGAATACCCGCTAGTTTTGACGGACGTTTAAGAAACGATCGAAGAAAAACCAAAAATCGGATGTTCTATTGAAAATCGTCCCTTTGATCGTTCGACTCACCTGACTTTCCTAAATTCGAATTATAAGCGATGAAATTGATCTAAAGGTGAAGGCATCTAGATTTTATAAGCTTCAAGCCATTGATTCTTTCTCGATACCCTGTATTGATGTCGATAATAATAAAACTTTTCGAATGCTAACTTGTAACTTGTACTACCAGAAGCAGAAGAATGAAGCGATGTAAAAGAGTTTCCGCAGAAAATTCGAACTTCATGTTGGGTATCGGTGAAGAATAAACCGAAAGCTTCAAAATTCCACAAAAAACTTTATATTAGTTATAAGAACTTATACCTCATAGATTTTTTAACCAATAAAAAAAACGATCATAAACTCGTTTTATTTGTATGGTTGTTTAGTTAAACAACTCTTAGCTACAACTGCTCTCAAATGAATACGAAAATGTTTACTTGTGTTGATAGTTGGATTCACAATTGTATACTCAGTTAATACTGCGCCGATCGAGGAAGATAGTTAAAAGTCATTAAAAGTATCGGTAGCTCCATATCTTAGACAAGTGCAAGTTTTCAGCCAAAAGTCAATGTTTTGAAGAAAAAATGAGGCAACTAATCTTCATTTTAGAGAAAAATTTTTTTAAAAAAAGTACTGTAATTGTTTGATTTTTTCCATTAGTTAATTTTAAGTTTTTGCTGCTTTATTAAATGATACGAAACTATGGCTTATCATTAAATTTATGGGGTACTTTATTTTTGAATTTCGGATATTATATTTTTAACAGTTAAGGGACCCAAGAAGTTTAATAAGGCACGTATCTCCTTTTTTCTCTATCGACAACAGCATTAAAGTTTTCGTTTTAAGCATATCTGCGAGCTAGATATGCATTTCCTACAGAATTTATATTCGAAAGCTCGTTTATGTGCCGGGCTTGTATTATTACGATAGGCAAGAAGATGCGCTCTTCGCTCGTTTAGTTTTAATTTCCATGAATGTATTTTTACTATCCCCTCCGGTAAGTACTTCCCTAGTAAACAAGCTTTTATTGGTAGAAGAATTTTATGTTCTTTTTTATGGGTATCTTCAGCCAGAGGGGGAAACTGCATAGCTGCACTTGCACAGTTTCACACTGCGCCAAACCGAAAGGGCACAGACCGAATGCAAGGACCCCCTCCAAGCAAATACTCGTCATGCTCATCTGGAAATAGTAGTTATTTGCCACCTCCCGAAAGGGTTTCCGTCGTCGTCGTCGACTCGAATCCAATGACTGCTGCAAGTGAAACCAAATCCACCGTATTGGTTTTTTTTGTGTGGAATGGCAATTCATCCCCCCTTTCCTTGTCGACTCTCTCAAGACCAAAAAAAAAAAAAAGTCTTGAAAAAATACTATGCAATTGCATATATTCCAGTGACGACGACGATACTGGGTCCCCAAACACAATCGGAGGCATCAGTAGATAAGGTTGGGGAGTAAAGGAGGTACATGTTGTTTTGCGTTGTGTTGTTGTGTAAACATCTCCATATGTGTAGGACCTTACGGAGTCTGGTTGGGATTGCTCAACGGAACTGCATAAGAAAAGTGAATGCACAGACAGACGCAACGAAAAAAAAACCGAAATTGCATGCAAATCCAAGCAAGGGGAAATCGACAAGAGAGACGAGATGAAGAGACGCGTCGCATTTTTACGCAGTCTGCATTTTGTGTAGTAAAAATTCTAAGCGGAGCCGGCGGCGGCAGCAAACAACGCACTATGGACCTGACCACAGTCAATCGTAAATATTGAGTGTCAACCGACAACAACTGATAGACGATGGCGATGGCGATGTATAGACGACGACGCGCAACGAACCCTCGACGCTAATGACGACGACAACGTCAGATGAGCTGGGATCGTGCATCTTGATTAAAATGGATGATGTTTTGAATATTGATTATAAATCTATAGGGTGATCTTTTCGATTTGAAACGAGATAGAATTGAAACCAAATGGTTTGAATATTATTGCTTACGAAAAAGCTAAAATTACTTGTCTTAGATTCACTGTCGCTATTTGCTGTCCCATATACATTTTCATAATTTACAGATTATGTATGTCGAAAATCGTTCTTTTACAGTTACAGACTTACAGGTATCATTGTCATCACTCCAAGAGAGTTATCTCGCAATGGCACGATTCCAGATCTAACTAAAATTTGTTCTTCTTTAGAAAATCTAGACGAAACTTTTCAACAAAATTGTGTTTGGAGATCTGAGTGTCACTAAAAAGTAAATTTCGCAATCTGTTTCATTTTTTTAGATTTTGTTTGAATTTGAAATTAGGAGCGCTCTTTTTTTCAACTTTGCTTTTCTGATATATTCTAACAGATAGCTTAATTTTTATAGTTTCTGCATCATGCTTCTGATTTCGGATAATATGTTATGAATTTTATTTTGGTTTTTAATTTTTAATAGGTACCCGATACTGTGTCCAGATTTGAAATCTGCTTGAAGATAGGCAAATCGGGATAAATATCAAGATTTGAGATAACAACTGATATAATTCGTACTTTAAGTTGTTAATGTTGATTTACGAACTTGAATATTCCATTATTTAAAGTCCAAATACTCATTAAAAACTCGGGTTCTAATTGATGGAAATTTTTCAGAATTTGTACATTTTTTCAGGATGCTTAAGAGTTTTGGTGATGTTGGTGAAAAAAGATTGTTTTTTTGTTTTGTCTGGGATTTTAACGCTCTCTTGTTATTAATCCCTTGAAGGTAAAAAAGAAGAACAATAGCTAACTAAAATTGCATACAATCTCCATTGAACAAAATTGCTACATCTGGTTATTTAAGATCGAAATTTATATCTGGAACACAAATGGTATTAAGATTTCAGTCTTTCATAGTTTACTTTTTGCTCTTGCGAAAAATTCATCGGTTTTTAAATAAAACACTTGGAACTTTATTAATTCCCACTTCAGGGTTCTCGAAAAAAGTTGAAAATGTCAGCCTAACAAGAGTCGGTCTAATTTTGTTTCTAGATATAATGCACTTGAAGTAATTGGATAGTATTTAAATTGTATTCAGCCTATATGAAACTTTTGAACATCTCTCTAAGCAAATATAGATCTTGAGGATGTTAGGGAAAAAATATGAAGCCTGTAATTTAAAAAATATTTGGTTTCGTTAAATACCTTTACTAACTTTTTTCAATTTTGAACCAATAAAAAGCTTATCGAAAAACGACCAATCACTCTGCTTTTCTATTTGATTTATTGATAGTTATTTCATTTTTATATTTTGATTTATTTCTACAAACTGTTCTTAAAATCATCATCAAAGCAGTATTTCCGACATTTCCGAGATATCCTTTTGAATAATATTTTCATCCAGTTATTTAAAGCTGAACTCACGACTCATCTAGTCACTTACACACAATCTGTCCTCTCAATCTATTTGAAACATGTATCAGCCAGCCGTTCTCCTAATTCCCTTTCAATTAAAAAAAAAATTATTTTCCTAATTTTCATATCATAATTTTTAAGCTGTTCACTCGAGTTATTTTGCTACACATTTGTTCCATTAATATAAATATTATGGCCCTAGGAACGGAGGGGGTTTTGGAGGTTAGCCCCTGAGGGTCTAGGAAATGCATGCGAGGTATTTTACTTTACACTTAACATTTTAAATTCTCAATCAAATGTTGATGATTGAGTAAGGTTATTGAACAGTAACAAACTTGACTTAGAACTGATGCCAAAATCTAAAAAACTAAGGCCAGGTTCAGAATTCAGCTCGGTGTTTCTATAGTTTAATTTCTTAACACATTGTGGACCAAATACGAGATATCTCATTTTTTCGCTCGCCGCGAGTGTGCTACACTTATAAGTATAACTAGAAAGTTATAGATTCAATAATGAAACTTTATTCTACAAAATTGAACCCAACATTTTTGGCAACTGAAAAAAACTTGATTTATAGAACTTGGACCAGTAGTTTCTGAGATATAGAATGTTAAAATTCGACGTTTTTCTTGGCCTAAATTTCTTCGTGGTTCTTGGTGTGTTAATAAAGGATTATAAATGATCATTTAGAATCCGGGTATTTCATTAGATACATTACTAGAGTTTGGATGTGCACAATTTTGGTAGCGTTGTGTTTGTTATGAAAAGGACTACCTTGCCAGCATTTTTTCAGATGTTTATATATACGATTATTTGAGATATTTACGATGCAAAAGGATATGGTTAAAATAATTTTTGCAATCAACTCGAAAATCCTTGATTGTCGATTTGAAAACTCAGGAACTGTTGTTTTTTGCGGAATTTTTTCGGTCCAAATTGTTAAGAAGCATAAGGGAACCCTTTGGAAGGCTCACGAAGTTCAAACCAAGCATCGGAGTGGAACCCTTGATCTTAAATATGGTTGAAGGCTTATGATTGAAAAATCAGAAAAAGGTTAGGCTTAAAACCGGCACGTTATCCACACAAACGGGAAAATTGTGCCTAGAAGGCTTATGGTTGAATGCATCCTCTTAAACTATGCATGCAGCATGCAGCCCAAGGCGTAGAGGATAGCCTTCAAGTCTTCTAAGCCAGCGGGCATGAGATCGAATCCCGGTCACGGCATACATAGTACACTTTCCATAGGTTGGTGGTTTTAGAATTTGTAAAATGCTAGCCATCATATCCTCGAAAGATGTACGCTTAGAGTTAGGAAAAAAGGAATCTCTTCGAGGAAACATCAAGTTTCATTGAGATCTTGATGTGTTTGTGTGTTTGTTTAAAAAAAAATCGTTTCTAGGATGCAAAAGGTGTGCTCGACTAGCAGAAAACCAGAAAATAACTATCATTGGGCAGTTCCTTGGATCGCGATCTGTACAATGGTTTGGAAGCAATGTGACAGATGTGTTCTGATAAACACAGATATTTTTGTAGAAAAACAGAATTCAAGAGGTCAAATTCTTCGAGATATCTGCTCGTGAAAAAGTTCCAAACAGATAAAAATTGGTTTTTGCAGGTGAAGTCAAGTAAAGATTTTGTTTCTTTGGTAATATAAAAGATCATTACACAACTGAAAATAGTGTGCAAATATAAAAAAAGTTCAAACATCATGTAAGTAACCAAAACCCCCCATGAGGGGGTTCTTGCTACGGCCCTGCATTTCATATACCTTAGCTTAAGGTTGCTAGAATTTTTTTAAACACCTATCCGGGCCGGAGAAACTCGGGCAATTTTATATAAAAACCTGGCAAAATTCAGGCATTTGATTTTTAATTGTCGACTAAAAATCCGGGCGAATTTGGTCAAAATTCAAGAACTAGGGTGAGAGCTTTAGTCCTAAAATGCCGATAATTGTAAATAATACATGTTGCTGGCATAGAATAATGATATTCCTATGCACACAATGAACCCTTATTCTTCCTGAATCCTACTATACCACTTTTTGCCATTCAAAGTCTTTCTGATAAATTTTTCAACGATTTTAAAAATGTACCTTCTCATCAGTGGTAAATCAGACAGCTCAATTAGTGGGGCGCGTATGAAGAAATTGGAGTGTTTATGGAAAAATCACGATTTTTTACTGTCCAAGCAAAAGTTTGAAGGAAAATTTGGAAATTTGGAAAGGGTCCAAATATAGGAAACTTTCGACCTTGATGTTCCATGTTTAGACCTGACATCACCAATACTTTGTATCAATACCAACAAATCAACAATGGTGCGAATTTCAAATTGAGGCATAATTCAGAACCAATATTGAATATTTCTAACATTTCTTACCAGCTTTAAAAAAAACTACAAATAAGTAAACACAAACAAGTTTCAGCTATTGTTCTGCTGATAGAGTTGACGGGGAATAAACAAGTTTGTGATATTCATAACAGATTTTTTTTTCAATGTTAAAAAGCTGTATGATAATAATTTATTGGAGATTATAAGGCTATGATCATTTAGTATCCGGGCACTTTGTTTCGGTGATAGCTACGTTATTAGAGCTCAGATATGCAAAACTTTAGCAGCGTTGTGTTGGTTATGAAAAGGACTATCTTGCCTATTTTTGCCAGATTTTTAAGTTAATGTGTGTTTGAGTTATAAACGATGCAAAAAGACACGGTAAAAATAATTTTGCACAAATTTGCGCATTTTGCGCCTCGAAAACTCTTCATTTTCGACTTGAAAACTCATAAACTGTTGATTTTTTTCTGATTCTTTTTTGGACCGAATGGTAAAGAAGAATAATGAGCCACTCTAGAATCCACACGAAGTTCAAATCAAGCATCGGAATGGAACCCTTGATCTTAAATATGGTAAAAAGTCTATGGTTATTGGGAATAACTGAATGCAGACCCCTTAAATAATGCAATTAATCCATTTCCGTCAGTCAAAAAGTTTTTTCCGACTAGTAGACACCTAGTAAATAACTAAAGTGAACAGTTTCTAGATTGCAACATGTGCATCCGGTTTTTACAAAATGTGACAGATTTGTCCTGATGGACGAAGAAATTTATGTTAAAACCGGATTTAAGAGATCAAATTTTTCGAGCTGCCTACTAATGAAAAAGTTCCAACCAGATTCCAATTGCTTTTTCCAGGTGAGTTTGTGTAAAATATCATGATTTTGCAAAGGTTTTACTTCTGTGGTAAAAATAATAGATCAATACATGACTGACACAAGTGTGCAAAGATAAAAAAAAGATTTAGCTTAGCTTAGCTTAGCTTAATTGACTACTCACATCCACCTTAAATCATTGAACGTGAAATGCAACATGCAATATAATCTCAATCAGTAGTTTTTTATAAGTTTCGTGAAACTTTAAATACATTTTTATCGATATTAAGCAAACGCATTTCAAATTCCATGATCGCAGGCGTGGCTCAGTAGAACTAATTCCACATCGCCAATGGTTGCTACTCCGTGATTGACCGAGGCCATCAATTTTGTCCAGAGGTCAAATGAATGGTATCTGGGATTGACAGCACATCCACAATGAACAAAACTGATGCTCTCTCTTTATACATCAATAACGGCGCCGGCCACGTCCTAGTAGTCAATGGATAGAAGGAAAATAGAGAAAGGGATTGAAAGAATAATATTTCATGCTTTAGGACCGAGGTTACCTCTGCATCCTAGCAAATCAATTTTTGTTTGGATTGGGTAAAAAGGATATGACTAGGAAACACTTTTGACTAGTGTTATGTAATCAGTGTTATTCTCCTAAGCTCCTGTTATTTGGTTTTAAAACTGTTCAATTCAGATGAGTTTTTTTTAGATAACTACATATCAAAATTTTATCAGAAATCAAAAGGATGAGGCCTTATTGATCATTATTTTCAAATAATGATGAATTCTAAGCTTGTTGGTTTTTTACACTGGTTTTTGAATATAAAGTAAAGATGAAAAAATAAATTCAACGTAAGGCCCTAAAATATCTTACATCTGTTTCCCAAAACTTGTTAACCAGTATGGAAGTATGACAAATACTTAGTCTTTTCGCAAATTCTATTAATTTTATCTCAAAATTTAAATGGTTTTGGGTTTTTCCTGTCACTATGAAAATTTAAGTTTTACTAGAGTTTGTACGTATTCGATGAAAAATTTGTATAGTATGTATAGATGTCAAAATATAATGTCAAATTAGATTGTCATATTTTTGTACAAAAATGAATAACTTTAGTAATGCTCTAGTTATTTGATCGGAAAATTCGTCAAAATATAGAAAATCGTGAATAAAACAGGTCTGAACTTTAATCGTTTGAAAGATATTGAACTTCTCATGGAAGCGTGAATATTTGATACCGAAAATCAATTCAAAGGAATCAGTTAGGTTTGTTAACGAAAAAAGGTAGAAAATGGGATGAATGAAAAGAAAACTAAATATTCACTACTAACAAGAAAAAGCAAATCAAATGCATTACGTTAAATCCGTCTTAGTTGAAAGAAAAGAATGTGTACTTATCCTTGAATGAAAAAAAAACTGCTTTCCAAAAATTTTCATCCAACTTCCTGAGTCACTAACCCTGTGCGTAAAATGGACATCATGGGAGACTCCTTTTAATCCATCGTGGATCCATTTCTTGTAGGATTGCCCTCGCTGCTCGATCGGTACGCGTTTTTGAAAATCCCTGGTTAAACTTGATGTGTTGCAATTTATAGCAATTTTTTTCATTTCAACAGTTCTTCAAGTTCAGTTTCAAGTTCTTCAATTAATTTTTATTTTTTCACTTGCTTGATTTTGGCAGATGAAAAAAAACATGTCTTTCTCGGCACCTGTGCAAAGATAAAAAAAAAGATTTTATGAAAAAGTAAGATTATTTCTTGAAATCATTGATAAATATATTTTTTTTTATATTTTTATATTAAATGTCATATCAACACCTTCATTTCCTTCATAGAAAGTTTTTCGATCAAATGAATAGTTTTTAAAATACAATCGTTTGTAACTGCCCGGATACTAAATGATCATAGCCTTATTTTCAATGAATTTGTTTAATTATTTTCGAAAAATCAGACTTTTTATAGGAATTTTTTTTCTAGGTCCAATGAAAGGAACCGGTCCAGTACCAAAATAGGAACAGTAGTTGCAAATCTCTCAATAACGGCAAAACCTAAGTTGAAATTTTTTATTGAAACTATCAGATAAGATCATGACTTATAAATGAATTTCCTGAAAGATATAAATTTCCCGTCCATATATGAGAAAAACATGATTATTTAAAAACTTAATCGCTTAAAGGGTCCAAAGTAGGGCAACTAACCCTACTCAACAGAAATCAAGAACAAAAATTAAATTTTTTTTCATCACGAGATTTTAAATTGTATTTTAAGCATCCAAAAAATCTTTCATGATTATTTCCATAAAAAATTTACAACACAATTTGTGTTTCATTTGTTTGATTTGGCAAATACAGTGAATAGATCCGGGCAAAATCCGGGCTTTTTTAACGAAATTCGGGACACCGGGCCCGGGCCGAACTTTTTCCAAATTTTGTATTGAATATCAGGACAAATCTGGATAAAACCGGGCAAACTGGAAAGCAACTGCCTTCCTGACATAAAATTTCGTTTTTCATCTTTTTTAGCAGCCCTCTCATTTTCAAACTACTTTTTCCATGTTATTATTACAATCTGTCACCTCAACTCAACCGATTTGGAAAACATATTCATTGTCCTCTCGACTCACTTTTGAAATACTTGCATATTATTTCATTTTAATCTCTTCTCTCAGCTCGTTTGATACATATTTAAAGCAGTTTTCTCAACTTTTTTTTAAATATATAATAAGGGTATTTATAATTTTTAAACTGTCCTCTCAACCCTGTTGAAGACTATTTCAGATGTCTATAATAAAAATGGTAATTGTATGTTTCTCGAAATGTCCACCCGGGTCAATTTTCAAAATGCTTCTCACTTACTCAACTTCAAGCAGTCCTCTCAGTCCACTTGGAAGATATTTGAGCTAGATTTGATTTTTATTCATATCGTTTGTTTTCCAACCAGCCATTAAAAAATGCGTAGTACTCTTTCGACACGCTTTTTGAGTTACTTTTTAAAACTTATTTATTTAGATCTTGGATCAAAGAATAATCTTAATTTTTTTCATAGAAAGTTGTGAAAGTTAAAAAAAAACTAGCAGAAATAGTTTACGGATGGTATGGGAGAGTGGGGAATCATGGGCCACTTTTTTTCGTTGTTCCATAACTTCTTTATTATAAAAGATAAAATGAAAATAAAAAATGGTACTGTTTTTTACGTTTTCAAGGTATCATAAGGTATTTTTTTTAATTTTTAATAAGTTATTTTCCCCAAATTCTGACTGTTTGAAAAAAAGCAAAATTTTTTGAATTTTGAAAAATGGAGGGGAATCGTGGGCCACCAAATCCAAATGGATCAAATAACATGCAAAATTTATGAGTTGACCCAAAACTGTGATTTCCTAATTCATTTCGTTATTTAAAAGCAATTTCAGATGATGAAATAAAAAAGAGAGCTGTGTATGATCGCATGGATTCCAAAACCTGGCTCTTGAACGTTTTGGCAAAAATTTTTATATAGGATGGACAAAATATTTTTCATTACTCTTCATTTGGCATAAGAAAACTTTGCAGATAGGTTAAACGTTTTTTATGTTCTGAATGTGTATATAAACATAAAAATATAGGTGATTAAAGATGTGTGGCCCACGATTCCCCACAAGCTATGATTTGCAAATTGGTTGCGTTTGTGTGACTTATTGAAGTTTCATCAAAAATTCCTTTCCCACGTGAAAGATCATGACAAAACTAAGATCATAAGCGTATGGGCTTATTTTTGTTATGCACTTTAGGTTCCCCATCGATGAAATTAGCAGGTGTTTTTTTAATTATGTAAGTAAATTTTTCTAACTTTTTTTAGCTTGATAAATAAAAGAAGCATATGATGCGTATTTCAGTCAACAACATATAGGAATACATGCTCACTCAAAGCCACGACGATGAAAGTTGGTTTGAGATTTTTATCTCAACACACATCAGAGATATTAAAAGTGGCCCACGTTTCCCCATGGCCCACGATACCCCACTCTCCCCTACTATTTTCCCAATTCCAGATCATCACTCAAGTTTATAATGTAAAAAGTAAGTTATTGTCATTATTTTCAATTAAATTTTTAATTTCATCGCACACATCCCCGGCCGGAGCTCGTTAATTTCACAACATGGTTCGAAATTGCAATTAAAGGCATACACAGTCACAGAACAATTCGATAAGCAGCAGCCAACAACAAATGCGTCGCTGTTTCGAATATTTTCGTGCCCGGAATGAAGTCAGCCGAAAACTGGGGAAAAAACTCCCAGAAAGAACCAGCTCCAGCAGAGAATAATAATTGTTTATTTGGTGTATAATATATCGATAATGAGGTGTTAATGTGATTCATGGATTCGGGGAGCGCAACGAAAAAAGATCGCACGCCCCGTGTAACAGCAAGCAATGCAATGAAGAAAATTAAATTTGTAAATTAAAGGGGGCCAAGTTTGCGTTTCGTTGAAAACAAAAAAAAACTGTGTGCGAGTTGATTCAACAATCCGGAGCAAGTTATTTCTTTTTTTGGAGGGGTTTCTCAATATATTTTAAAACGACATCCGTGAAATACAAAGATTTATTTTTCTCTCAATGTTTGAGTTTGCTAGCAATCTGTAGGTTTTCCTCTGGAATAGAAATAGTCAAAAAAAAAAAACCTATCCCCTAAAAAGACTAGGTAAAGCGTGCTTCCAAACATACAGGAAATCAAGATTACCCGGTCGTCGATACATTGTTGCGATTTTTTTTCGGTTTCGGTATTATGTTGAAGCAGTTCAAGTTAGCACACTAACACAAAGTCGGTGAGAACCGGACAGGAAGGCCCCCCAAAAGTCTTCAAATTGGACACACGCTGCTGCCACGTCCTATAGAACCTGCTGAAGTAAATACCAGCTGGAAATCTCGGAATCTCGCGATTAGCGGCGCTCATGTGTATGGGAAGGTACAGCAGAAACAAACGACGGAAGATACGCGAAAAAAAAAACTAACTTTTCGCGAGTTCAGTTCGTCTATGAAGTTCAAGGTTAGTTCATTAGTTTGAAGCTGGAACTTCACATGGCTAGCTGGTTGGCGCTGGAGATTACTTTTGGCCACGGGAATCTGGCTCCGCAACAGGTGGATTTTAAATTTGGGGAGATGAATGAATGTGGAAATTCAAAATTCTAAATCCAATTTTAATTTTCGGTTGATGAAAATTTGATACTTTTAAGTTGCTTTGAGTGTAATTGATAAATACGTTAGAAATCAAATCTACCTATTACTGTTGTTGAAGATGAATGGCAACCATAAGAATAAAAAAAACTAAACATAAATATTTTTAATTTTCTTGTACACTTTGTTTTATTTCATGCTGTCCTATCAACCAATTTGATGGACATTGATACTATTCCATCAAGTCCTCTTTTCCATCATTAAATACCTTTTTTCATTATTTCATCAACATTAAATATCTTTTTTGCTGTCCTCTGGATTCATTGTAAAAAAAATTAAGCTTATTTTATTTTCAGCTGTCCTCTCAACTCAATTGAAACATGTTTAGGCAGTCGTCCCAACTCCTCATATCTTTTTTCATCATTTCATCATCATTAAATATCTTTTTCCTGTCCTCTGGATTCATTGTAAAAAAATCCTTTTAAACTTATTTTTTTTTTCAGCTGTCCTCTCAGCTCATTTGAAACATGTTAAGGCTGTCCTCCCAACTTTTTTCAATCGTAAATTCATGATTTTGCTCCTAAAAAAGTTGTTCAAAACAAATTATTCCCATAGGGTTTTTTTGAGCTGTCTCCTCAACTCACCTGAAACGCTTTTGAACAGTTCTCGCAACTCGCTTTTTATCATTTTTACCTGTCCCTGCGACTTGCTTTAAAAAATTTCTTTTGTTTGAGTTTTTATTAATATGTCCTCTATGAGCACTTAACACACTTTTTATTTGTCAATTTTGTACATAATAATGTTTCCATAATTTTTTAAGCTGTCCTCTTAGTCCACTTCAAATATAGAAAAAGGATTCAGATCATGGCCGGAAAAACGGAAGGGATTTTGGGGGTTAAACCAGCTAATCCCATTGCAGAAAAACGCTTCTAAAGGCCAGAAAACGCATTTTAAAGTTGTGATCCCAAATTAAGCTAAGAATCGCCGAAAAACGCTTCTAAAAGCCAGAAATCGCATTTTAAAGTTGTGATCCCAAAAAAGGCCAGAAATCGCATTTTAACGTTGTGATCCCAAATCAAGCTCAGAATCACCGAAAAACGCTTCTAAAGGCCAGAAATCGCATTTAAAAGTTGTGAACCTAAATTAAGCTCAGAATCGCCGAAAAACGCTTCTGAAGGCCAGAAATCCTATTTTAAAGTTGTGATCCCAAATTAAGCTCAGAATCGCCGAAAAACGCTTCTAATGGCCAGAAATCGCCTTTTAAAGTTGTGATCCCAAATTAAGCTCAGAATCGCCGAAAAACGCTTCTAAAAGCCAGAAATCGCATTTGAAAGTTGTGATCCCAAATTAAGCTTAGAATCGCCGAAAAACGCTTCTAAAGGCCAGAAATCGCATTTGAAGGTTGTGATCTCAAATTAAGCTCAGAATCGCCGAAAAACGCTTCTACAGGCCAGAAATCGTATTTTATGGGCGGTTCATGAGCGTCAAAAAATGCCAAGCGAAATGTTTATCACTAGACTTTTAATTTTAAATTTCTAATCAAATTTTGATGAACAACTAAATTAGTCGAGAAAAAACTATCTCGATTCAGAATTTGGTCCAAAACCTCGAAACCTCATCCCAGGGCCACTATTTTACAACACTTTTTTCAAAAAATCTCACCTGTTGACAGTATTTAGTTCCGAATATATAATTCCAAAAGACATACTCTGAAAAGTCTAACCGACTCCAAAAAGCTAGACTAAGCTTGCCAGATTGCCCGGATTTTGCGGAAATTTTTTCACTTCATTTACTTGCAAAATGAAACAAAAATTAAAATTGAGTTTTTATAATTATGTATCTTTCGTCTAAAAAAAAATGTTCAAACAATTTTTGTCAAAATAAACACGAACGATTTTTGGAAGCCTAAAATATGTTTCTAAATCAGCTGATGTGTTTCTATAAAAGAAAATAAAATTTCAAGTGTTTTACTTCTTGATTTTAATGGAATAATTCCGAAATTTGTCTGGATATTGGCCGGATTTTGGGGAACATTTTGAAACAATATGCTCGGTTTAACCAAGGTTTTAAGATAAAATAGGCAGGATTAGCGAAACCTGAATCCTCAGTTTATTGTTCTTGATTTTCAGTTTGGATCAGAATCCTGATTCGAATCTTGGTTTTGCATTTCAAACTAAAATAAGATGGGTTCTTTATATTCAAAACTCATCATTCCGGAATATGAAAAGAAATTATTTAAAATTCAATCCGTTTTTAAGATTTGGACTTCAAACTTTTATCCTCAACTTATATACATATGATGGACTCATTTGAAAAATCTGAAACATTTGCTCCATCTTAAATTTTTTTCCAAATTCAAAAGTTCAATTTCGAATAAATAATTGAAATTTTTTTTATTGAAACCCCTAAATTCAGAATCAAGTAAAAGATTTCTGGTTTAAGGTTTGTTCTAATCAAATTTCGCATTTTGGTTTTAAGTTTATAGAAATACTTATCTGGAATTTAAGTTAAGATTTTAAATTTAGGTTAAAATTAGCTTTTGCACTTCAGAAGAATGTGATTTTTTTCAGCCTTCGGTAATCAATAACAGATGCAGATATTTCAGCATCATTTGAACTTTGATATATTTTTAAGTGTATTTTTAAAAAAATACTGCATCTCAGTGCGATTTCAGGAAACAAAAAATTGAAATTTTCTTTTACATACAACGGTTTTCTCTTAGGAGTTGAAAAGCTCCTGAAGTAGTAGAGTAGAATAAAGTTAGAGTAAAGTAGAGTAGAGTAGAGTAGAGTAGAGTAGAGTAGGGAACAGAACAGAAGAGAAGAGTAGAGTAGAGTAGATTAGAGAAGAGTAGAGTAGGGTCGAGTAAAGAAGATTAGAGTAGAGAAGAGTGGATTGGAGTAGAGAAGAATAGAGATGAGTTGAGTAGAGTAATGTAGAGTAGAGTAGAGTAGAGTAGAGTAGAGAAGAAAAGAGAAGAGAAGAATAAAGCTACTCTACTCTACTTTACTCTACTCTATTCTACTCTACTCTACTCTACTATACTTTACTCTAATCTTCTCTTCTCTACTCTACTCTCCTCTGATCGACTCTACTATTCTCTACTCTACTCTACTATTCCACTGTACTGATATGAACTCTACTCAACTCTACACTAAACTGCTGTATTCTATTCCATACTTCTCTTCTCTACTCTGCTCTATTTTACTCTACTCTATTCTACATTACTCTACTCTACTCTAACTTTATTCTACTCTAACTTTATCCTACTCTAACTTTATTCTACACTAACTTAATTCTACTATAACTTTATTGTACTCTTCTTTAGACTACTCTACTTTAGTCAACTTTACTCTAACTACTCTTTACTACTCTACTCATTTCCACTCTACGCTACTCTACTCTACTCTACTCTTCTCTACTCTATTCTTCTATACTCTTCTCTACTCTACTCTACTCTACTCTACTCTACTCTACTCTACTCTGCTCTACTTTACTCTAATCTTCTCTTCTCTACTCTACTCTGCTCTGATCGACTTTGCTATGCTCTACTCTACTCTACTCAATTCCACTGTACTGATATCAACTCTTCTCAACTCTACAATAAACTGCTGTACTCTATTCCATACTGCTCTACTCTATTCTGCTCTATTTTACTCTGCTCTATTCTACTCTACTCTACTCTACTCTACTCTAACTTTATCCTACTCTAACTTTATTCTACACTAATTTTATTCTACTATGACTTTATT
Organism: Uranotaenia lowii; assembly: GCF_029784155.1. Taxonomy (NCBI): domain Eukaryota; kingdom Metazoa; phylum Arthropoda; class Insecta; order Diptera; family Culicidae; genus Uranotaenia; species Uranotaenia lowii. Next base: position 146,976,788 of record NC_073692.1, read on the forward strand.
GTACTCTACTTTAGACTACTTTAGTTAACTTTACTCTAATCTACTCTTTTCTACTCTACGCTACTCGACTCTACGTTACTTTAAGCTACGCTACGCTACTCTTCTCAACTTTCGACGACTTAACTTAGTTTTTGAAGCAACTAAACGAACTTGAGTAATAAAAAATCATAGGCATTTGTAGAAAACACTTTTCTTCAACGATTACACTCTTTTTTAAAACAACTTGTATGTGGAATACATAGCAAATCTGCCATTCGCTTAGGTGGCGCATAATAGAGCATGTTCCCTAACTGTTTCTGGCATCGCTGAAGGACGTTTTTGCATCTTCGATATTGAAGCTGTTAATTCTCTTTACAAGCTGCAAAAAATGATCTTTCCAAAATTTCACCAATTTTCACCAATTTCACCATTTTACAAAACGAGGAAAAATAATAAAAATAAACCTTTTTTAGAATTCATTCAATATCTTTATTTTAAACATCACTGAATTTTACAAAGTTTTGCACAAATTGCTCAAATTAATTTTTGCATATTTTTTTATGTTGAACTGATTTAAATCGCGAAAACAAGCGTTGGTAGAAATATTATAATTGAGTATTTGGATTCAGCGCCCCCAGTATTGTTAAAATCAACTTTTATATTCTTTGCACTTCAGGAAAATGTAATTTTTTTCTGCCTTTTGTAATCAATAACAGATGCAGATATTTCAGAGTCTTTTGAATTTATTTGATATACCTGTTTTTAGTTTATTAAAAACAAAACAAACAAAATTACCGCATCCCTGTGTGATTTTAGGAAATAAAAATGTGAAATTTTCTTTCTTATAAAACGGTTTTCTCTTAGGAGTTGGAAAGCTTCTGTTCATAAATAATTTTGAATCTGATGTTTTTCTTGGTTGGCCGTTATTTTTTACCACTATCAAATTCGTCTCAGGAATAATTAACTGTTAAAAAATCATAAACCCTAATCCGGTCTCGGAGACCCTCAATAAATCCTTGAAATCTTTAATTTTGCATCATAACTTTTTTTTATGGACGCACCCTGGAAGCCCAGGCAAAACACTCCCTAAGCAGACCTGCCAATTTGACACTCTTCGCTTAAAACCTCTATATCTCTCTTGTTTCTCAACCGATTTTTACAAAAATTTTAGTAGCTCAAAGATGTTTTTCAGACATTATTCATCTACACTCGAGTTTTCCGTTATTCAAAGTTTTAGAAAAAAAATCTGAAAAGACATACTTCGGGAAAAAAACTGTAGATCAGCTACGGAATGCTCAAATATAATTCCACTTAGTGTTCAAGAAAACTGAAGTTAGAAGTTGTAAGTTGTACATAAGGCTTTATTTTTTTTTTTTTTTTTAAGATCATGGCTACATAAAAATGTAAAAAAGCAATGTAAAACCCGTACGTACCCGTATCAATGAGTCTACATTGTTTAAGTCACACCTGATACATTTTAAAAAGAGGATTGAAAAGTTCACGTAATTTGGCACATTTTTACATTCTTGGATTGTCAAAATACGAAGCACAGAATTTTTGACAAATTTTCAAAGGTAGCTATTTTTTTAACTTTTGTCAATTTGCAATTTCTCAGATTTTCTTGCACTTAAATTCAACTTTGCACTGGATTTTGAGTATATAAACTATATTTTTTTTAAAAATCGGTTGGGAAACCAGAAAGATATATTGGTTTTAGTTAGGAGTGTTAAATTGACACTCGAGGGACTGTGACGAGTAAAAAATTCAGGGACAGATGAGGGCTAAAATATTAAAAACCTTCTTTTCTTAAAAAAAAACAGGAGGTTGGTGAGAGTGTTGATAAGAATGTCCTGATTCATGATATGGCTTTCATAAAACAAAGTTTCTTTGAATAAATTACTGATCGAGTTGGAGAAAAAACTTCAGGTTTTTTTTCTATTTCTAAAGGTTTTGCATCAGTCTTTATTAACATTTAGAAAAAGTCTTTATAAAAGTTTACTTCTGAGAATTTTATTTAACTCCTTTTGATTGTGTTGCAACCATTATGCTTATTTATTTTTTTAGATTATATCTACATTTTTTCGTTAGATTTTATTCTCTATTTTTTCACATTTTTATGATGAAATTTATCACCGTAATTTATGTTTGTTACTTAATGTTATCGGCCTTATCGGTGACAAGTGATGTCCTTTTTAGTAAGAACATTCTAAGATGAATTTATTTAAAGTTCCTATCGACTAATCCAGTAATGTTGAAAAAGTTTCTCGGATTATGAAATTTTTTTAAAGTTTTTACAAGTTTCATATCCACGTTTTTTAATAAAAAAAAAAAAATTAAAACCAAGTCAGATAATTCATAAAGAATAACCGGTTCTTTAATCCGGTGAGCCACCTGTTCCCATCATAAACCATATCAATGGATCTCCCATCGCCAACCTACACCTAACAGTATTAGGGGCGTGGAAAATGAAATCAAATTTTGTATAAACAAACGAACACTTTTAAGAACGGGCGGGCGGGAAACGCCGGTGGAAGAAGAAACGGACAACAACCTCACGCACTGACTGACGCCGACCGAACGACCGAAAAGACGTCGATGATCCCGATGATAATGATGATGGTCCCGAAAAAATAACCAAAATAATCCCGGCCGGTTAGGCTAGGCGTAGAGAGGTTAAGTTGAGTTAAACCTTCTGACGCCCACTGTACGCCTGTTAGCCGAATTTCGTCGGGAGAGAGAAAGTGTCTGAAAATACATATAGTTTCTTCTTTTTACGAAGTGTGCCTTCCCGATTTGGGGAGCATTCCCGGATCCAGACGGTTTTGTCGAAGAAAGTGATAACAATTTGAAGAAAAAAAGGAATTGAATGATCCCCCCTAACTGTGACTCTTTTGCTTTGAGGAGAAAAAACTTTTAACACAGAGGAGTAAGGGGGGATGATCTCGAGTGGACCCATCACCATCATTCGGGATGAAAAAGGTTACCTCATCTGCTTCTGTAATAATTAAAATTTCCAATCATTTCGAAAGGGGAGCCGAATTCAAATATCGTTCTACCAGGCGAAAAGCACTACCAGTAGGTGGTACACTGCCAGATTCGACTATTTAAATTTTTAAAAAACCCATCCACAACTCTCCCATCGACCAGCCAATCCGAGCCAGGAACGAACGGGTTGAGCCGCCGAAATTCGAGCTCAATTTCATTTTCTATATGTGTAATAAAATGACGATGAGAATAGAACATATGTATACAAAGTATCATGACGAATCGTTTTTTTTCTATTTCGTTCACCTCTTCCGTTGGAATTCTGAAAAGCGGTCAAAATCACGGTCGAATCCGAGAGAAGTAACCAAAACACACAAGAAAAAAAAATGAAACCGATAACTGGTGGTGGTGCGTGGTGCGTATACGCACAGAAAAAAATAATCGAACGACGACGTACATGTCCGGGTGATGATAGGGAGCCGCGAGAAACGCGTCAAAACGGAAAACCATCAAAAACATACGGCCGGTCAGTCAGCTAGTCAGTTGAATAACGATGATGATGGGTAGGTAAAATCATCCCCCATACCCGCGCCCTTCGTTAGCAGGATCGCCTTTTGGGAAACCATCACTTTCCAAAGGAATTTCAAGCGGGAATAACAACACAAAGTTTGGAATTTTTCTGGTTTGGTGGGGCACACAGTACCGGTCACTTGAATGTTCAACGTTTTTCTAAATTTAACTGTATGGATTTTTTATTTGATGATACACACATAATAAATTTTTGTTTCTGTTACCATCAACCTTTTACCATTTTTCAATTGCTTGCGTTTAGCTTTGCTTGAAAAACTGGTTCTTCACAGATCAACCATAAATATTGTTGAATTGAAGAGGATTTTGTGGTTTAGTCGAGGACACTAAATGAGATTAAATCTGCTCATGCATAGATTGCTCAAGATGCAATACGTTCGGTGAGGAAAACTGCTTAGACTGCCAATATTTCTGGAAAGTCTATTCTGGAAAGTCTATTCTGGAAAATCTATTCTGGAACATCTATCCGCAGAATTGTCCAAGAAGACTTGCACACATCTTCTTCTTTCTACTTGAACTGAACTTATAAGTTCGGGCTGAAAGGGTCAGTAACTATGACAATATTTTCGTAGGTGATGGAAAGAGTTAGAGAAACGTGAGGTATCAAAGAACGAAAGAACATAAGCCGTAAATATCATGAATTTTTCGAAAAAGATACAACGGCTCACCGGCAGGACTTGAACCTGCAATCTCCGCTTCAGTAAAACGGCGTGTTAGCCAATTTCACCACGGTGAACATGATGAAATCGGCCACCACGAGCAATTGAGCTCTGTCGATCAACTGCTGGTCCTTCTATCGAAACACCATGTATATCCCGCATGTGATCTTTCCTGGTGGTGTCAATTTAATATATTGTTTATCAATACAAAAAGACATACACCTGTTCAACAGCTAATAACTTTTTTGTCTAAAAAGATACGAATTTATAATATTCGACAAAGTTGTCCAGCGGAAAATTTCCTCTAGGAAATTTACAAATTGGCTCAAAAACCATTAGCAAGCTCGTTTCTACTGAAGAAACTAAAATGATGTTGATTTTTCAGCACAAAATATTCAATGTTCCCATACAAACCTAAAAGTTCAAATTTACTCATGTAAACGTTACTTAAAAATTCTGAAAAAAAATCATGGATGAGTTTTGGACCAAAACGAAGCTTTTAAGACCCCAGGGTTTGAGAAATTCAAAAATGACCCCAAATCGACTCAGTCTAATGAGCATAAATAAAATGTTCGTATTGCTTGATGGAAGCGGCTACCAATAAAACTAAAAATGTGAGGAAGTGAAAATGTGATTTAATAAATTTATTAATTGTGTGAAAAATAAAATTCTCATGCTGAAAATATAATGCAGTAGAGGTTAATAGACAAGGCAAACCTACAATATCTATAGTTGGAATCAGGAAATCAATCATAAAAATGTAATTGAATCTATCATTATACATAGTTGAATCAACTTTACCATTATAGTTTAATCTACTATATTTATAGTTGACCTGAAGGAATCAATCATAAAAATATAATTGAATCTATCACATCTATAGTTAAATCAACTTAACCCTTATAGTTGAAAGTACTATACTTATGGTTGAATGCAGAAGATCAATCATACGGTTATAGTTGAATCTATTATATTTATTGTTGAATGCTTAAAATCAATCATAAACAGTCATATTGGATACGAAAAAACAAACAGATAATCAGTTATATACAAAGTTGAAAGTTTCATATTTGTAGATTGTTGAGAATCAATCAGAAATATGATTGTGGATTATTGTTGGAAATACTAAACTTTTTTCCGTGTACGCATAATGGAGATCCAGAATACTGGAACACTCCTTAGTTAAAGTTTACATTAGAGCTTCCCAGTCTGGTCATCTGGATGTAGGTCCACTACTGGAACTCCCGATCAACTTGATGTCTAACCCATGTATAGGTCACATTGACACTATGCAGCAACTACATCTGTAAGTTCTGGACAACTCTCTGAAGTTTTGATTTGGAAGACGACGAGAGTTTACCTTCAGTGATGCCCCCAAAAATGATTATTGAATCCTAAAGTAGATGGATTCCGGAGCTCTGTAGCCACTAAAGTCGCAAGATCTGGGCAGCTCCCTGTATTTGAGATGAGCTTGTTCAAAAAACTTTAAGAGCCAGAATCCTAGAGAAGATGGATTCCTCCAGAAAATCAATACAAAAATCCTTTGAAAAAGAAAATTTCTTAAGGATGACAAACTAAAAGCGATAATGCATGGAAGTAACAAAAGATACCTATTTTTTAACCCGCAATGCAGCTTGTTGGTGAGGAAGTTATAAAAACCCTACTTAAACCAAATATCATTTGGCATCATTTAGCCTATTTGAGCTGACGAGCAAAGCGTTTGAGGTCAAGGTCGAAAAGTCTGGAGAGCATTTATAGGTCAGAGGTGGTAGTTTAAAGAAAATGTACAGGGTACACTGATACACTGGTAATTAAGCTTCTTTAAAGGTCTTAATTTCAATTAAACCTTCATGGGTTATTATAGACCTTATCAACTCAGAGTCTATCGTCCAGTTAGATGGCAGAAGTTGTTTCTACTATACTCATAGTTGTTTCCGCTATAAATTGATAATCCTCAATCATTTTCCATTCGGTTGGGTTACCTACGTTTCCCTGCTGTTGAAAAATTGGTTCTTTTTGTATAGTCAGATCAATCATAAATATTGTTGAATTGACGATTCATTCAAATACTCATTCTTTAAAGTACATCTGATGTCAAAATTTCCAATATTTTTATCAAATCGATGCAAAGAATTGAACGAGAAGACTTGAAGGTATATTCAACAATAAAAGGAATTAGACGTAGAAGCTGATTGAGGATTTCGAGTGTCCAACTGCTCTCCAGGCCGTGAGGATTTTATAAATTTTCGCAAAGATGAGTGAATTTGGAGGGTATTTATTTTTTTGCAAGGTCCTGCATACTCTTCTCCTATAAGAGAATATCTTTCTTTGTGGAAAACCTTGTACGTCAAGTTCTGAACTTAGATTCCTGCAGGCTGCCAGATTAACTTGAGGCTTAAGCCTTGTAAATGTCGTCTGAAGAATATGCTGCAACTACTTTTGTGAGTAGTTGACAGCGTTCCTGTAGTTGAAATTAAATGAACAGAATTTGGAAGACGGTGAGAGCCAAAAACCTAGTGGAAGATAGCAACTTTCAATGATAACTCCAAAGAGTCGTTCCTGAAGTAAACGGGCTTGTGATATAGGTCAGTTGGCGAGTCTGTTGTCTCCTGAGCCGATGTCCGCGTGTTCGAGCCCAAGAGTAAACATTGAACACAGTTGTACCGGATAAGTTTATCAATAACGATCCGCCAGCTGCAACGTTGATAAAGTCGCGAATGCCATAAAGATGGTAAAACGACTATAATCGAAACAAAAAAAAAAAAGTTCCTGAAGTAAACCTGTTTTTACCAAGAGACAGTAGAAGACGCTCAAACGGATATTCAATTCCTATTACAGTTTTTGGTCTGACAGACTTCTTTTTGCGAAGATATCTTCTTTTTTTTTCTAACAGAGATCTAGAATATTAAGTTAAGTTATGTTCATTATTCGAAATTACGGTAGCCTCAAAGTTCCTGATACCTGACCTCAAAGTTACATATAACTGTTGTACATGGATATACAAATATTATTCTCCACCTAGACTAAGGAACCGTGTCAGTCAGGTTTTGAGTCTTGGCCGTTTAATGAGTGTATTAGATCTAAATTTAGATCATCGCTGGCTTTTTTGACGTATTGATGAAACCAGTTGTGCAGCAGATAGATCTGAATAGGGTTCACTACTTGGACTCCATTGCACCCAGCAGGGTATAAGATGAACCAGATACCTTGCCCATAGGTCTAAAGTGCATCTGTAGACTGTTGAGCATCTGCTTCAGTGAGATATGGACAACATCCTGCAGGTGAGATCAAATCAGCTGATTTGGAGGAAGGTGAGGGCTTGTATCCTTACGATTCTAGTAACCTTCAGTGATTCCTCTGAACAGCTCAATGACAATCTGAGAGAGAAAAATGAGTTCTCCAATCCCTAGTAACACTGAAGCTTGATTTTAATAAAAATGTTTTAAAATCAAGCTTAACACCTACGATGATAGCAATTGATCTAACGATGCGGTCAGCAGCTTTAAGAAAGAACCTCAATGGGGTTCAAACGAAAGTGATGGCTTTCAGTTTTTAGTGAGTCCTTCAGGACGTTCTTACTTTGCTAAAGATCTTTTTTGAAGAGGAACTTGTACAAGTAGTTTGAGAAACCGCAAAATAGTAGATGTCGAGTTTAAATTCCAGGGTACAGTTTCTTGGTGTACAAGTTAGAGGAGCCTTCCTCTACACCTCTCCTTCCTTCTAACGTATGAAATACAATGTCATAAGTTTGTTAGGGTTCGTCATTTCATTCCAAATCCCAAAATTTTATGGGTCATGAAATCGACATCATACCTGAAACATTGTGAAGAAACATCAAGAGGATTGGAAAAACTTTTCGAAACTCAATTTCCAATTGTCCAAATAGTTTATCCTAATTTTAAAGTTAAAAAGGTAGGAAGTCTAGAATACTTTTGACTCCAACTGTAGCAGCTTGAGAAAAGGGGGACCAGAACATCCAGCTGATTTAGTAACGAACATAAAACCAAACAAATTTAAAGATCCAGCTGAAAAGCTGAAAGACTAGATTTTAGATACCGAAAGTGGTGCCGAATGGGATGAGGGAGCCAAAAAAGAGGAAAAAACACCACGCAATAACACGCATTTTTCTTTTCATTTTGTTTTCATCTATCCAGCCAACGACTTCAGGTGGATCTAGGTTTTTTTTTGTGTGTGTCTTGTGTCTGCGTGTTCCCAACGCACTTTGTTGTTGTGGAACAGCACGCATGTTTTGGAGTTTTTTTTTATTAACCTCCTCCGGTCTGTTGTGGTTCGTGATTCTAAACATTGAAAGCCTGTAGGTCCTCTGTATGTTTGGTACCAGCATTCTTCACCGAGAAAGGTTAATGATTTTGCCCACGGGTTGGTGGGATTCGAGAATTGAATCAGGTGTTTACAGTCGACGAAAAAAAAACTCAATGTATGAGAAGAATTTTCTAATAGGTTGAACTCGTTGAACAATTTAGAACGATAAATAAACAAATTGGAATTTACCAAATTAATAGAGCCCACAAGGTCCAGATCGATGTAAGGCTTAAGTTTTGGATGACATTGTTATTAAAGAATCGGGACATCATTCCTAAAAATATGTATTTGTGGTAAAAAAACTCGACTGGAAATATGTCGAGTCAACAATCACAAGAAAACGGCATCTCTTCGTCCCTGAAGAAGATCCAATAAGGATCGAAACGTTGGAAACGTAAATCAATACGTCGTTTTTACTAAAAACAAGACTGCAAGCCGAAAAAAATCCCCGAAAAAAAATACAAATATGTAGGAAGATGTTAAAATATAAAATGATTCGACACCATGGGTGCACGGATTCACCGTAATTTAGCAACTTGTTTGGGCATCACTTATTGATGTTATTTTGGCTCTGTATCTGGCATTTCTGTGACAAAGACGTTTACAGTTTTTCCTCTCGAAATAATGAAACATCATGCTCATTCTCGATGAAATTTCTACCATGTGCCAATCGGCGTGGTCTCCTCCATTAAAAGTTCAAAATTTACAATTCAATATTTGTTTAAAGTTTTAAAACCGATTCCAACTCCATCTCGGGTGGTCATTCGGTCTGTCTGTCGTGTGCCAACCAGCCAGAAGAACTAGTATCAGAAATTGCGGTTGCGCTTCTACTATCTTTTCAAAACAACAACAAGCCCGGCAAAAACAAACAAACAAACAGACCTAAAATGTGCTGTGAGTGCCATTGCAACTGATGCGCGATTCAACACGAATCTCCAATAATGCCCTAGAGGCATGAAGCAAACCTTGCAGCAGAAGCTCACTGGTAGGACTATCTATCTTTTATCGGTGGTTGACCAGTTGACATGTTTTGAAATGCCACCGGACACGCTATGTCTGGAAGGGCGATTTTGTTTTTTTTCTGTAGAAGCTTCTAACGTATGAAATACAATTTAAATCTTTAAAGATCATATGCTACGCAAAAGCTGGACCAAATTAAAGTACAAGTATTTTCAAGTTTCATAACAATATTACGAAGAAAGCTCCATTGTTGACATGCGCAAGTCTCGTAAAAGGCACATCAAAATCCCCTTTTCTTCTATAAATGTTTTATATGAGTATTTGAAGCACCCACAAGGGAAAACAATCCTTCTGGAAAATCTGTAATTAGTTGATGTGATACTTTGCAAGAATGCATTTTGGTTTACTAACACTCAAAAAAAATCTTCACATGAAGTTTACGCGGAAAATCACCCAGATATTACCCACAACGAAAATAACATGAAATCTACGTGAATTGCCAGGTGAATTCAACGTTTCTTTTACGTCTATGAATTTCAAATGGTCACTGGAGGTTTACCTACACTCAAAAAATTCTTCACATAAAGATTACGCGAAAAATCACCCAAATGTTTCTCACAACGAAAATAACGTGAAATCTGGTCACTTGAGCCTAGACTTTCAAAAAATACCGTCCTGTCAATGAAGTTTAAAGGAAAATCAACTCCAGCGCTAGCGCCAGACACTTCGTCGCAAAAACAAAAATATGCAATTCGAGGATCGCGTGCGCACCAAGTCGCTTTCATTGATTGAATTACAACAAACCCAAGTGTCGTCAACTGTAGGAATTGACGCGTATCACAAACCAATAAAATGCAGTATGTACGCCGAGTGCCCGGCCGGATGGTTCAACTCGACGATTATCGCCTGTCTGGCTGGCGGCGGCTCACGGTTTATTATTTCTTATAAACTCTGTGAACGCCAGACAATTTCACAAATCGTCTAGCACCGCACCGGCACGAGCGGCGGGATGATGAAGTGTCGATGCCATCGAAGAACGGCGAATGCAGTTGCAATTTGGAATTTCCCTGTCCCGCGCATTTTCGTACCTGTGGCACGCGTATTTGTGAAACGAGGCACACGCGTAGGTTGATGTGATTTTTTTTAAACAATCCTCTAGGACCACTTTTTGCGCCTTTGTAATTTGTCATTCGAAATGTGTGTAAAATCCGACGAGCTTTCATTTCACAAAATCTAAAGGGAGCACTGCAAAAAAAAGATGCAGTGAATCGAGGGCACGTGTCCAGTGCACGGATGCGTTGCATTTGATGCGTTCAATTGGTTTCGCTGCAAGACCGAGGGAGAAAGACAATCAATAAAAAAACAAAAAAAACATATAGGTGTTTGGAAATTGGTTTTACACCCGATATTCAAATTATTGTTGGCTGTTTTCGATGAATAATAAAAATCCAATTTAATGAAACGGAAACAAACTGGTACTTCGGTAATTGAAAAGGTACACACATCATGCATGCTTCGCATGATTTTGATGCTGTTTTTAAACAGGGGAAGCAATTGTAGCGCGCATAATGGCGTTAAAGTGTTGTTGATCAGTGTCATATTTCGGTTACTATACAATTATTTTCAGTTTTTAAATTTTTACAAAGATTTTTAATATTATTGATTGTAGAAACAATTTTTTTTTGAATATCAAAAAGACAAGTTTGAACAAATTTTTTTGTGGTAGAAGAACAAATTTTAAAAGCAATGCCAAAATTTGTGATTACATCTGAACACCTCTGAGGAAAATTTGTTTGGTCTATGCTGCTGTTTCTTAATATAAAACCTCCCGCCGGATCCAAAGAACTAGAAAACCAACAATAAGAAATCAAAATTTTAAAATCATTAGTTGAATGTCAAATAAAACCATCAGTCTCAAAGTAGTTTTAGTGCAACAAATATCGATTTTGAGTTAAAAATTACAAACGATTCTGCATTTTTTCCAACTATATTTGGTTACTTTATCAATGTTTAGATTTTTTTTACATATTTCAACGTTCGAAAGATAAAAACATGCTTTGAATATTAATTATATAAACTTTAAATATTTTCTCTAAATCAGCTTTTAAGCACTCATGCCCCTTTAGCTAACTAGAAGCGCCTCAAATAAAAAATCATTGGGATCTCCTAGAATCATTAATACCTGCCTAATAGGTGCCTAGAACACAGTAATCAACATTTTTATTATTTTTTTAAAGTGTGACTCCGATATTTTTTCGATTTATCTCTCGACTGCATATGAACCCAAAGTTTTATTTTTATATTTGAAACTTATTTCAATATTTATACAATAAAATATTAATTCAGTATTGTCCAATAACATATACGACGGATTTCACGCCAAATCAACACGAAGTTGGCATGACCCTCTCAGAATTCAATAAAACTTAGTGGGCATACGGGTCTTACCAAGTAAAGCAACTTGGCATACTTAATTTTTCCAAAAATTATCAAGACTAACATTTGAAAAGGGAAAATTTTAGACAAAAATTTTATAAACATTCTTAGCTCGAAAATTACAATTCCTACACAAATGTGGATCATGAGAAGGTTTTGGAAAATTATTGAATTTTTATAAAAAAATATTGACTTTTTTTAATCCTACACTGAGAAAAATGCATTTAAAAAACTAAAATTCAATTTCCCAGAAAATACCATCTCAGAATTTGATGAATTTTTTTTTCTAAGCCGAGTTATAAGAAGGCCTACAAGTCGTCCATACCTTGCAACTTGTGCATATTTAAGAAAAAAAAGTTTTTCTAACAAAAACTTTTTCATGATTTTTCTGAAAAGCATGTAATTTTATTTTTCAGTGTAGATTGCCAACCTTTAATTCAAAAACTGCTTCGTTGAATTGAGTGTACTGATTTAAAAAAAAAATAAGAGCTTCAATTGTAATAATTGATGGTAAAAGTAAGTGGAAATCCTACACTGAAGAAAATGCAAACTAAAAACTTAAAGTCGACATAAAAAAAGGCCATCTCAGAAATCGATGGTCGAGGTCTACAACTCGAAGATTTTTTCAGCGTAGGATTTCCACTTACCTTTACCATCAATTATTACAATCAGATACCGCCAGATATCGTGTCGAAAAAATTACATGGAATCATTCAACAAGTTCATTCTTTTGGAAAATTATCTTTTTTTAGCTGTGTTAGTATATTTTGGAAGATAATGTGCGTGCCAATTTCCACGAGAAGATGTAGAAAGTCTTAGGAGATGGAAATCGTTGCTTACTTTGGGCCATTATTAAGAATGTTTATCTGAGTTACAGAATATATAAAAAATTTTGTTGTTTTTTTCAAGATAAGTCAAAGTCGAATTCACTTGTTCAAACTTTCAGCCAGCTTATAAGCTGAAATTTTAAAAAAAGTTTCTAAAAGTTGGAATAAAAAATCAACTTATGCAAAGCTTATATAAGAAATTAAACAAGTGCATTCATCTGTTGGAAAATGGTTCAAATTTTTTATTAAAATTTTTACCGTAGCGCACATTTTCAACCATAATAGATTTCGATTTCGATTACACAAGACAACAAAACTTTCATTTTTCCGAGGTGCAAAGAACTTAAGAACTGATTTAGACTTATATGATGGCCTGATTCCAAATATGTAGTTAGTTTGTTTTCTAGCAGTTCTTGTTTTCAAAATAACTAAATAAATAATTCATTTAATCAATTCGTGCTATTTTTGGCAAAACTTTAGAAGATTACGAAAATTTGGAAATTAAAGGTTTTTATTCAATAATCTACTTTTCCGAAGATCGCGAGTAATTTAGACTTTTTTGCGGGGTTTCTTTAGTTGATTTTGTTCGGTGATGTTTTTAAAAAATCGATAGTTTTACGTTTCAATCTTCTTTTATTCGACCATCCTCAGAAAAAAGCTGTTTTTCTGCCTGCTAGGGCCGTCTCTCTGCTTTAACTAAAATAAGGAATCAAAATTACAAAATTACAATTAGATAAGAGAGAAGGCAGAAAAATTGCTTTTTATCCCCAGAGAATGGTCGAATAAAAGTAGACTGACACGTAAAACTCACGATTTTTTTAAAATGTCACCGATCAAAAGCAACAAAAGAAACCCCGAAAAATTATATCCAGCAGCGATATAAATTGTCGTGAATTATTTTGACTTCTAAGAAGAAAGTTAAAGAAAATTTCTTGTTGTTTATTTTTTCCAATATACAAAATACGGAAATTTTGACGAAATTTTTGAGAAATTTTTCCCAAATTGAATCTACGATTTTTCTTAAATCATAAGTCCAATCGTTTTGCAGTCTTCAACAAAGTTCTTGAATGAATTAAAATCTTTACTATAAAATACTCGAAAAATGTATCAAGCGGTGTCAAAATTAGTTGTAATGTTGTCTATTTGAATTTCTTAAAATTGTAGAATATATTTTTTAAAGCTATAAATCATTGAATATATTGTATTTAGGCTTATTATGAAAACTTGATTGAATATCGGAAAATAAATAGATTCATTTTTTTTATGTAGTTATCAATAATCGTTATCAATAAGCGATTTTACTCAAATGTGATGAATTTAAAAATTTCCACACACACGCCACATCACGAAAACAAGAGATAATAGACATAATCTGGCAAAGGATTCGAACTCGAGACATCAAAATCTTCCAAAAACATTTACATAGGCACCAAAAAATGCTTTCGAAATGTTATCAATTAATAAACAAAGTTGTGAACCAAGGTAAAAAAATTGGTCAAAAATCGACGTTAGGATCTCTTTAAGAAAAAAAAAACCAAATATTTTTTTCTTCATGTCTCTTATCTATATGTTGGAAATAATTTTTCATGAAAAAGTTATGAAACGATATTTCATGATATTTCTTATTAAAAACTTCCAGAGAAAAAACTTTAATTTTTTTTTTTCAAAACATCAGGACGAGAGATTAAATAAAGTTCTTTTTTTTTTAAATATGAATAATTAATCGAATGATCAGGACCGAATAATAGACTATGTAAGGTTGAAATAATTTTTCCCTTTGAATTCGAGATTTTTTCTCAATTTTCGATTCAAAATAACTTGATTTTTGAGGTTTTGTCTAACGAAGAAAGTATTCAATTTTGTTCAGTTTTGTAGCTTTTTTTTTAAATTTATTTAAATTCATTGTTATTTAATTGATTTTTTTCCTACTTTCTGAAAAATAGAATTTTTTGCCTAAAGTCAATCAGAGGTTGATAATTAATCATAACGACAGATTAGCAAACTTTTACTGAATGTTAATTTTCATGAAATTTCAGAGCAGGGAAATAGATTCAGTTTGTTTTTGTGTTTTATCGTTTTCGAATTTGAATTGAGTAAACATACAATGTGAAATATGATTTGGAATTCTTTTAAAACAAAATCCGGCAAAATCTAGGCTGAATTCTGTGATTATTCTAAAAAAATCAAGAATGCAATGAGGAATAATACTACAAATATCATAATTTTTATCGAAACACGTCAGCAATGTTTAAATTGTTTTCCAAACTTCCAAATAACAATATAATTCCAGCAAAATACGGACCAAATTAGTCTTAAATCTTAATGTTACTTCCCAACTCCCCCAAAGTTTATTTGCTGATAGAGTTAATTTTGTATTTTGTTTTGGATTTTGTACCAATTTATGGATTCTTAAAAGGAAATTTTCCGCTGAACAACTTGGTCGAAGATCGTACGTATTTTATCCGGCAAAAACGTTAGATATAACTTTTTTGCCGGATAAGATACATACAATCTTCGACAAAGTTGTTGAGCGGAAAATTTCCTTTAAAGAGTTGATAAATTGGCACAAAACCCATAAGCAGGCTCGGTTCCACAGAAGAAACAAAAATGATGTTGATTTTTCAGAACAAAATAATCAATTTTCCCATACAACCTAAAAGTTAAAATTTACCCATTTCAACGTTACCTAAAAATTCTGCAAAAAACAATGGATGAGTTTTGTACCATAACGAAATGTTTAAGACCCCAGGGTTTGAGAAATTAAAAAATGACCCCAGCTCGACTCAGTCAAATGTTTAATTTTTTAGGTCAGATGGAAACTCTAATCTGAACTTTCTCGAAGCCTTGCTTACAGAATTATTAACACTTTTATTTGTGAAATAGGTAAATTTTTGAAGAGGGATATCAATTTAATACAATGTATAATTTAACTTTTTTCTCTAAAAAACATTAAACCATTTTAACGAAAATTATCGATGGAAAATTATTTAAACAAGTCAACATAACGAATTTATATTCCAGTGTGCTGGATAGAAGAGTCATTGATAGCATCAAGTACAGTCAGTTCATTCATTCAGAAAAACCTATCCTCAAATGAGTTTCCACATTCCCAAAGAATGTCCCTAACCCATCCCAACAAAAGTTGCTGATATTTCCTCAAACAAGACGAGACGCGCAATTCCGAAATGATCAATCAAGGCCATTACCTCCATTTTGACCGGAAGGAACCGAGAAGATATCATCGTATTTCCCCCGATTGAATTTGAGCTAAGTGGGGATGTGGAAGCCAGAAGCGACGATCCTGTCGGGTGTAAACCAACGTTGACGAAGGTCACACCAATTGCTTCTCCCCAAACTCTGAGCATTTTTTTTTCCGGTACAAAGCTACCATCTCACCAGGGACGTTTTAATTTTCATCTTCCAACTCCAGATCATTAGCGTTAAACAATGCATGCCCGAAAAATCATCAACCCTTGAAATTGGGTTATCACCGAAATCGGGCAAAAATTTGGGAATGGTCTCATAAAGGAAGCCAACGGAAGAAATCATGGATTATCCTCCCCCCGGAAGCAGTGCGGATTGCAGAAATCAAATGGAAAATTAGTTTCACCGCACATTTGAGAAAAATGGTGCAATCACGTGGAAACCTAAGCATTTATTTTCGGTGTGGCGGGAAACAAAACTTTGCTCACATAACGACATGCCCGACGAAGTGAGTTCGGCCGGCAGAAAAACAGGGCGTTGTCTTTTTTCGCCGAATCCCAAGGACAAGGCTTTTTTCCGTTGGCACCCCCGGTAGACTTTGGGGGGAATATGAGCCGAAATGGACGGAAAAGGGGTGTTTCGGGGACTTAGACACTTAGGAGAGTAGGGGGTGCAGGGTCCCACCACAAAACTAGCTGCTGTGGCATTGCAAAGAAAGTCCACAAGTAATAAAGCGTGTTGTTTTTTCATATCGTTAGGTCGTTTTTTTATCCGCTTCTATCAATTTCGATGTAATCCCCAGCCAAGTCAACAGACATCCAGCCAGCCAGCCAGTCAGCCAGCCACCACCAAGAGGATGTCTGCAGTGGAAAATTGTAGTGGCGTCATGTCTGTGTCGCATTTACAGCTGTTTGCCGGCCCCAGAAATCTACCAGCAGACCGTACGACGACACAGATGGTGGGGACAGAAAGCTCGTTCAGGAGTTCGGTGTGAGTCAGCCGAGGCGAACAGCCGGGATCAATGAGGAAAACCACCCCTTTTATCCAGCCCCAAGCCACCATCCCACCATTGCTTGGCGACCGTGACAAGAACCCGGGTGGTAGAATGGTGTGCCTGCAATCATCATCATCATCGTTAGTCATCGTCATCGTCACCCATTGGCGTAGATTTTCCACAACCATACACCTCTTCCGGTTTCCTTGTACCGTGACACCCTAGTAATTTCGGCATAAAACCCGAACTCAATACCGACGCAAAAACACGCAAATACAAACTCAAAGAAATTGCAAAATCACACAAGGACACGCCAGACGCACCACTTCTCCCTACACCAAAAACGCGCGAAAGAGAGCGAAAATATACGTCATCATTCACAAACAGGACCCTTCCGCGCATGAATGTAATTTCTTCCCCGGCCGAAACTTTTCGAGGTGAGAGAGCCCACCAGAGCCCGGTTTCTCCGTTTTTTCCCAAGTTTCCCTACAATTGTTGGTGTAGAACGGTGGTGGTAGAACGAATACTATCACCTACTACCTACTACTACGGGAATCATCTGATCTAGTTCCGGCGCGATTTTTTCCCGGTGAAAGGGTGAATCGGTAAAGCCGAAAAATACTATGTTACGAGTAGGTTCTATAGGGTTTCCGACCCAGATAGTTTCCCTCAAGCAGTTAGTGACCCTACTTTTGATGAACTGAACGGTTTCCTTTGTTAAGTTAGGGTTACTAGCAAAAAGTCATCGTGTACAGGTTAATAAACCACTAACCAGCTGTTGGTGATGTGAATGTTCTGGTCGAAATCATAAACGAAGATTAAAATGTAAATTTTTGCATTACAGTTTTAAAGCAACAGATTGAGTTGTTGAAATCATCATTAATCGAATTTTAATAAGGTATCGTTAAATTCTAATGACTGAAAAAAAAGAATAAAACAAAGGGTTCCTAAAAAGATGACCTCAGTCCAAAACTCTTCCAAAATTATAATACATAACGAAAATACATAAAAAAAGCGCATTGAAATATCAAGAGTTGGTTATGAGAATCGTTGTTTTCAACAGAAGGTATAAATTTTAGGTATAAAGGTCTTTGACTATGTCGATAAATAATATTTGTATTGAAATTTTTAATGAGATTTATTGTTTTTTAATGTGGTATAGGGTGTCCCATTATGTCTAAGTACGATTTTTATACAATCATGCTCATGCCGGATGACCTTTTCACAGATGATTTCTGTTGTGTGTTGTTTTTTACAGTTCGACTTAAAACTCTAGGTTTTGCGAGCTCCAGTTTTCATAATTTTCGTGAAAATGAGAAGCATTTTACCGGAAAAGCGCAAAAATATCGATTACAAATGGTGAACTTCTTCCAACATTTTGCTGAGTCAGTTGATGATACTGGAAGAAGTAAGAATTGGATTCGATATGGATATGGAGAGTCCGGTGGACAAAAATTTGGACCGAAAAGTCATGCGTGCCTACGCCATGCCAGTAAGAAGACTGCCTCAGTTCGGAATGTGGCCAAAAATTGGAATTTTCTCTCAGCACCGTCCATCGTGCTAATGTAAGATTGAGTCTTAGGACATATAAGAAGCAGAAGAAGCCAAAGCCGAGTCAAAAACAAGCAGCATCCGTCAAACCAAGAGCTAAATTATATGATCAACTGCTGTGTGAAAAATCGGTGTGCGTAATCATCGACGATGAAACCAAGTTTGATTACAAAACTTTTTCTGGGTGACCAGCACTGTTCGGGATAATCAAAGTTTTGACGAGACGGAGACATCATTTTTTTTAAAAAAAATCTGTGAAAAATCAATGGTTTGTCAAGCCATATGGGAGTGTGGCATGCTTTCCGAGCCGTTCGTGACCATTGACACCATGAATGCAGCTGTTTACGTCCGATAGTGCCTGAACCGTAATGATCCGAAAGCATGATCACCCAGTACTCTTTTGGCTTGATTTTCCATCAGTTCACTACTCAAAGGACACGACAGCTTGGTATCAATGCAACAAAGTCCAAATCGTACCGAATGAGATGAATCCGCCAAATTGTTCAAACTTTAAGGGCCCATACCGAATTGTATTTTAGAAAACATGTGAAGCCTGCAGAAAAAAAGGTGTTCAAAATCATCGCAAATCAGTCTGTGCTCAAGTTAATGAGCAGTCTTCGATCAAAAGTTTGATCACTGGCCTACAATTGACTGGAATCTAATTTTTTAATCATTTACCGTAGAAGAAGACTATAGTATGTATGTATGTATGTAGATAATCCACCATGGGTGCACGGATTCACCGCAGTTTCGCCAACGCATGAGCTAATTTGCATCCTTTAGATTATTAGTTCGGCCAATCTTCAATGCAAATCACCACATACCCGACACCATGGCTTCGTGTGAACTGTCATGTAATGAAAATGTTTCGTGTGGGTGTTTGTCTTATTTGTAGAACGAACAAACAGTTTCGCAACCGTATAAAATTCATAACTCATTTAGAGTTAAAAATCTACGACAGGTATTCCGCATTCGTGTAGATACCTGCCCAGCTGGCAACTGTTTGTACGTTCTTAAATAATATATTCAATCAATGAAATAGTTGTATGATAAATTAATCTTACCTTTTTACCTATCTTACCTCTAGACACTCTCAGCTTAACTATATTCAATTAATGAAATAGTTGTATGGTAAAATTATTTTACCTTTTTACCAATCCTACCTCTTGACACTCTCAGCTTACCTGTAGCTGTAATCGACCTTATTCAATTTCATAACGATTACAATTTCCTATTACGCATAATGCTTTAGGGAATCCGCGGAACTCCACGTACTGCTTCACTTTTACTGCTTCACAAACCTACCGTTATATACGTACTCAAAATAGTGATCACATACATACACTTTTACCATGTTGACCTTTGAGTAGCATTTCTCATCTTTTTCAATTAAATCCCCGGGAAGAATTTTCGCGACAATTTTATCGTTGTTCTTTTTTTTTTGTTCTTCTTCTTATTATCATAAGGGAACCAAACATTATTCTCACGAACTTATTAACCCCTTACACTTATTAAAAATAAGGTTCGTTTTCAAATTTTAGCTGGCTTCATTCTCGTACTTCAATATTGCCCATTAAGTTTCTCCGATGGAAACTCTTGCCTTTTTTCGAGATTATTCTACTGCCCTTCAACGTGCACTCCTTAGTAGGTTGTTAACTAGACAGCAAACGCAAAACGAAACCATCACTGAATCCAATGCTCGTTCACAAAGCCACGGCTTGTATCAGAACGTGAATATTCGAACCTTGTGGTCAGCCATTGAACAATCTTTAACTACTTTCTCTTTTTTTCATCCTCTCTATTCATCGTCACACTTAAGCTTTTTTAAAACATTCTATTAACTAAGAGCAACTAAGAACCACCCACCCCTGGGGATGGACAAGGCATAGGATTTGAATTATTTCTGAGACCAATGCCCCGGCACAGCACTTCCGCCCACTTTGAAGCAACCCAAACGCCGAACACCTTAAAACTTAAACATTAATCGAATACACATTACACAAATCATGCTTTAAATAGGCTTTCAAAACACATTTTAATTGAAGAAAAATAAAACTCATTCATTATCTTAGAAATTTTGGGCAGCTTTTTGAATTGCCGAGTTCACTTCTTTTTTTTGATTTACCGTAGAAGAAGACTATAGAGACCATAAAAGTGGATTTTCTCCTAAATCGTGTTTGAACTGTTCATTTTAAATCGTGTTTAGACATAATGGGACACCCCATAGCTGTTGTGTTTGTTAACGAAGTTTAGGAATACACGTAACCCTCTTAACTTCTCTGATTTGATCCTGAATTATATAGATCTTGAACGCGAACCTTATTTTGATTCAGATCCTTGATTCTGAGTGTATATACAGAATTCTAAATCAGAACTCTGATTCTGGATCAACATTCTGAACAGGATCCTGATTCTGATTCCGCATCCTATATCATGATTTCGATTTGGATTCTGTACTCTGGATAATGATCTTGGTATTTGATCTAAAATCCCTATCCTGGATCAGGATTCCAATTTTATATCCCCACACTGCATTCTGATCCCGGAACCATGTCCTGATTCCAGATCTTGATCCATAATCTCGTATTCTTTTCCTGATCCTGGGATGTTAATCCTAATCCTAAAGCTGAATCTTGATCCCTTTTCAGATCCTCATTCTGATCTCCGATTATCTTCTCCCGGATACCTACTCTAAGGAGTGTATTCGAAAAAAATAGCAATATCTACTTTGTTTTGGGAATGTGAGAGGAAAAAAAAATAAAATAAAAAAATATATTTTTCTGATTGGTTCATCTAGTTGACTAATAAACAGGCCTGACTTCATTTCTGAAAGGTAGAAAAGCCGCCCACCGGTAAAATAAACGAAATACGGTGGTCAAATCGTTCGCCAAATATTTGGACTACTAATGGGGAGACATTTTGAAAAATTTCAATTCAAATTTTTAGCAGTCGGCCAGGTTTCCAGCCAGAAACTTTTAATTGACAAGTCTCGCCTGTATTTTCCGGAGATAAACAAGGAGAAATATGTGTTTGAAAAACTTGATTTTTTTTTACTTGAAGAGGATACCGATCTGTGGAAACTGCAAATCTCTTAGTGTTTCATAACGATGGATACAATGAATTGATAAATATACAAAGAAAACTGCCTCCAAATGCGACTGTTTTCCCTGCAAAAAATCGATTTTTAATTTTTTTATTTTCTTATTGTAAACATTTCAAGAATGTTGTGCCTAATTTTCAAGTCTATCGAAGCAAAACTGTAGAAATTATAGGCCTTTATCTCTTTTCTCGAAAGCACATTTTTAAAGTCAGTGGACATCGTCATTTGAAAACTACTTCACCGATTCTTTTCAAATTTGGAACATATTTTCTACATATAAAATACCAAACCCCAAAGATTTTCTTTTTTTTTTTTTACTTTGGGGAGATTTTACAGATAATATATGGCGGATTTTTCGTGAAAAATCGTAGTTTTTACTTCAAACAGCCACAAAAATTTCATAATTTTTTTTTTAAGTTAAATAAAATCGTTGGGATCCAGAAAAACATCTATTAAAAATATTTCCTCTGATTTTTTGACTTCAGATGATTCTGTGCTGAGATGCAGTGTCCACCGCAAATCCTGTTTTCTAAAAGGCATCCTCGAAAGTGCTCCGTCACCGGCTCATTTTTCAATATTTTTCTACGAAAAAAATACTAAATGTTCTTTTAACAATGTTTTGTATAATTCAAAAAATTTGAATACATTTGTTTGAACGATAGCTCTAAAAAAAATTCGTGAAAATGGTGTTTTTTTACCCGTTAGACCCCTTAAGTAGAATCTGGAATTTTTTCTGTTAATTTAGTTATTTTGTAGCCTTGATTTGAAAAAAAGGTGGTTCATAGTATGTCTTATAGACGTGTTGCCCAAAACTTAAAGAAGAAAAACTTCTTCATTGGGTGCTATCTCAAAAACCACTTGAAAAAGCATCACAAAAATTTGCACATGTAAACATATCATAACCAGGTAGTTTCGCTGAAAATTTCATCTAACTCCATTGATAAAAGTTCAAAAGTTATTCACTAAACACAGTGTTGCATTTTTTTCGAAAGCACTCCTTAGGTCTCGATCCTAGATCATGATCGCAGAGATCCTGGATCATGATCGCAGATCCTACGGATTCTGATCCTTATCCATGATTTTGGATCTTTTATCCCTTACACAAATCCCAATTTTGGATCTCTGACCCTACATTATCCCGTATCTTGTTCCGAATAGCGAAATCCGAAACCTTCCTGATAAGAGTTTGTGATCCTGGATCCTGGACTTTGAACCGAAACCTGATCCTTAATTTTGACCCTTGATCCAGACCATAGGCCTTGATGCTGGACCATGATCGAAAATACTGCGGATTTTGAACCTTATCCAGGATTTTGGATCTTTTGGTTGATCTTTTATATAGGTCGTGACCTTCGATCTTAAATGCTGATCCCACATTTTGCTTGTGGTGCATGATTCTGGTATCCTGATTTTTAGCCGGATCTGATCCTGACCTGTTCTAGGATCTTGATCCGAACTTTGATTCAGAAACTTTACCTGAATCCAGATACTTGATTCTGATATCGAATCTGGGTGCCGGACTCTGATTCCGTATTAACATGCTGATCCCGAATTCTGATCCACGACTCTGATCCTGATCTTGATACCGATCCTTATTTTGAATCCTGGTTCATCTGCTCATAATACGGATCCCACACCATGGATATCGATATCGAATCACAATCCTGATTCTGAAACCTGGGTTGAAATCTCGATCGGTCTGGCTGGACTTAGTGATCCTAAATCCTTAGTGGGTCGAGTGGAATTCCCGGGAAAAGGATCGTCAAATTTCACGAAATGTCCACTTTACTCGACCCTAAACCTGAGTTTTATCCCAATCTTCATTCTAGATCTCGAATTCTGGTTTATATTCTGCTCATGATACGGATCTCACACCATGGATAATGACATCGAATCCCGATTCTGGATTATGGATTCTAATTCTAAAACCTGGGTCTATACGTCGATACCTCTGAATTTAGTGATCCTGAATTCTGAGTGGGTCGAGTGGAATCGAAATCCGGAAATAGCTTCTTCTGCTCGGATTCTGATCCGGATCCTGTATGGCTCTTGATCTACAATTCTGGATTCTGGGTCTGATACCCTATTCTGGATCATGCTTTAGATAACAAACTAGACAGTGTTTTGATGGAATTTTCGCAGACCATCGATGAATGCAGGGCTCGTCGGCCTCGAATGCCTCTACCGAATTGCATCGGTCTGACTCTGAACCCGGGATTCCTCAGGGTAAGAGCCATCGCACCCGAGTCATGGTACTAACGCATTTTCTTGAAGAGTTTAGGAAGAGGGTTTAAGCCCTGAAGCAGATGCTGCTGATCGGGATATATAAAAAAATCATTTCAAGGGGACCCTACTGTCTGTAGATTGTAGACTTTCCATTTCCGCAAATGGTATAATGACCATTACCCTTTTCTCTTTTAAAGTCTGCTTGAGATGGACTTCGTTTATTTCCAGTTTGAGCAAATTGTCTTTCCATAACATTCAGACCCGTGCCTCGGGCTGGAACAATATGTTAAATATAGATCCAAGGAAGCAGAACAACGAGCTCGACTGAAGTCAAGCTCCAAATCGAGCAAAATGAGTGGAGCAGGGGAACCATAGTCCACAGTAAAGACAGAAAAAAGCGTCTCCGAAGAGCTCGAGGAAAATAACTGGTATTACCAAGAAGCCACCGAGACATATCTGAGAGTGGAACTATACAATCATCGTGAAAACGTAAGGGTTGTATGGTGATATCTAGGAAGTTAGAAGAGCCTGGATTATTAGTAAGGCGTCCTTGTGATCCTTGTGCTGCAAAACGAGACAACACTCAAACCACGTACTGACAGAGAAAGTTCTGGAGAATATAGTGCCAGGGCACGCAACTAAGAAGTTGCTGAAGCCAAATATCTGCTACTTCAACCAGTCAGGTACACCAGGTCGGACATAGGACTCCTGGTCACATATCATCCAGTGGCACAAAACAGTCCTTATTCAGGATTTCGGAACCTTGATCCTTTAAACAAATCCCAATGTTGGGCATAATTTCGGATCTTGATCCTATCTTCCTGATAGAATATTGTGATCCTGGATCCTGCACTTTGAACCAAAACCTGATCTCAAGTTTTGATCCTTGATCCTGTACTTAGGCCTTGATCCTGGACCTTGATCGAGGATACTGCGGCTTTTGGTCCTTATCCAGGATTTTACCAGGAATACTGATGCGGGATTTTGGATCACCCAGTTGCAAAAAATTGTCCTTATAAGCACGGGTATAGGTGCAAATGGGTACACATTACGGGTAGGGTGAGGTACCCAGCCTTCTGGAAGGCATTGGCGCAACTATCACGATCGTCGTAGTCATCGTTACGTTGCCGGGTGTGTTCACATAGCATCGAATCAAACACTTAAAGTTGGGTTTATGGTTCATGGTACCTTAACATGGTAATCGAGAATAGGAGTAAGGCGATGATCTACTGCGTAAGGACCTTCAACTCCGGAGAGTATCAGATTAGTGCCGCTTTCTACGATTGCAGCTGTGGGTATAAAACTTCGCGTTCTCTGCAGTGTTAATCATAGGGAGAGGGCATTTTATTGGCGGGACAGACTCTAGGAATAGAGCAGACCTGGACGTCGAGCGAGACGTCCAAACCGGTCGTCCAAGTCGTAGCGTATAGAACCGTACCTGTGCTGTGACTGACCCGAGTACAAAATAATCGACATTACTTAATTCGTTGGAGTAGAGCTAAGGCATTGAGTCGTCAAAAGCAGAGATCACAAATCAGTACCGAATGTAGATTCATTCATGAAATCGTGAAGAGCTCTAAATTCGAGTATGACCTCTTAACTTTAAAGGAAAGTTTTAGGGTTCTAAGGCTCAAGCTGGAAAATAGAGCTTAGGAGGTGTTGAAATGAAAGATGAGGTGTAGGTGCGAAGTCTTATACCCACAGCTGCAATCTGCACTTATCTAATACTCTCCGGAGTTGGAGGTCCTACGTAGTAGATCAACGCCTTACTCCGATCCTTGATGACCATGTTAAGGTACCATGAGCAATGTGCCCAACTGTTAGTGTTGGCTTCAATGCTATACGAACACTCCCGGCAACGTAACCCCGACGATGACCACGACGATCGTGATAGTTGCGCCAATGCCTTCCAGATGGCTGGGTACCTCACGCTACCCATAATGTGGCCATTCATACCTACACTTTCGCAGGTTTCAGTGGTAGAATAGAGTTATTTCTTTATTAACTACTTCAATAGGGTCCTCGTAGTTCCTAGCTACACTCTACAGTAGCGATTGCTAGTTCCACCAACAATCGTCAATACGTGAATTGGTAATCGTAGGTTTCAA
The DNA here is from genome assembly GCF_029784155.1 of Uranotaenia lowii. Taxonomy (NCBI): domain Eukaryota; kingdom Metazoa; phylum Arthropoda; class Insecta; order Diptera; family Culicidae; genus Uranotaenia; species Uranotaenia lowii. The sequence continues at coordinate 147,002,728 of NC_073692.1, forward strand.
CAGAAGGTTTACGTGCTCCATGAACCCAGAACAGCAAACTTGAGTGACCAGACCACTTTAAATAACCATACAGGATAGACCATCACTTTGTCGAATTCCCCAGCGCGATTCGAATGAAATCGACAATTCACCCGAAATCCACACACAGTACTGCGTTCCATCCATCGTTGTCGTATGCGGCTTTGAAGTCGATTAATAGATGGTGCGTAGAGACTTGGTCTTCACGGCTCTTTTGGAGGACTTGCCGTAGTGTAAAGATCTGATCCGTCGTAGACCGTCCCTCCATGAAGCCGGCCTGATCGACGAGCGATGGACGAAATGCGAGACATGAACAATACGTCCAAAACGAAGTGTATGTTGGCCTGCGGATCCGAGACCGACCTAGCCCGCTGGTCCAGTAACAACCAGGTCATAATCGACGGCGACTAGCTGGAGATAGTTGAAGACTTTGTCTATCTCGGCTCACTGATGACCGCAGAAAATGACACCAGCCGTAGGATCCGGCGGCAAATGATCAGCGAAATTCATGCCTACTCCGTAGTATTCGATCGACGAGTGTTAAGAACCATCATTGCGTGCAGGAGAACGGAGTGTGGATGCGAAAGATGAACCACGAACTCGTGCGACTCTACGGCGAACCCAGTATCCAAAAGATGGCGAAGGCTGGAAGGATACGCTTGGCAGGACAGGTTGCGAGAATGCCGGACGACTGTCCTGTAAAACAGGTGTTCGTTGACAATCCAGTAGGAACGACACGAGCAGGGGAGCTATGAGCGAGGTGGTTAAACCAAGTGGAGCGTGATCTAGCGTATGTGGGATACCCGCGAAGTTGGAGAACGGTTGCCTTGGACCGAGTGAATTGGAGGAATATTGTCCATCAGGTTATATCGTGAGACGGGAATATATGTAAATAAAAAAAATCGTTTTCATAGCTTAACACATGTGGGAATCAAACAATGTTCGATTAAAATGGGTCACTTCTATGAAAAAAAAATGATTGAGAACCACAGTACGATAATTCTCAGAGACCTATAGTAGAGACAGGGGCAACCTACGACGACGGATTGACAACAGCTGATGTTCATTCAGTGCGCCAAAAAGCACCGACAACGGGAAAAACCAAGCAACGAACAACTCTGGTCTGAAAGCTTTCGACCGAGCAGAGTGATTTTCCACCGAGACGACAACAACGCATCATATTGTAAGCCTGTCTGAATCTCGAGAGAGAGAAAACCCGGTTTATCGATCGATATTTTTCCACCCACCGAAACTCACCCACACTCAACAACACATGAACACTGAGACAGAGAGACAGATGATGAAACATGCGTTTATTTATGGTAATTTTTTTTTTCAGACGAAGTGAACCCAGTCCTAGTCCAACATTTGATTACAGAATTATTTTACACGATGGGGGAGTTGAGTTGGTAGTGGAAAATGCTCTGGTGTTCCACCAGGGAAAACGCTTTTCCCGCTTCCACCGTTGCAAATCGACGGTGTTTCGGTGTGCGTTTCTCCATATGTATGCGTGTTGACACATATCAACCCAACAGGATGGCAGTAGGAGCAAGAGATATCCCACGACTCGACTCGGTTGGTATTTGGAAAAAACGGGCGACCCTCTCGCCTCGGTTGGGTTTTGTTTTGTTTTGTTGTTTTTCTTTCTTACATCGCTCTTCATTGAAGGGCGCGCACTATGAGTTGGTGGTTGTGGGTGGTTTGACGAACAGAGAAAGGATATCGGGGAGTTCAGCAGCTGAACGACCAGACGTTCGACTGTTGAGTGTGTTGTACTACACGAAAGCCAGTCAGCTTGCCAGTCACGAGTATCTGGGGGATCTGTTGTTAGTGGAAAATCGCGCCAAAACTCCCATGCCCTATTTGTCCGGGTGTTGGTGTATCGAAGGGAAATTTCAATGTATGTAGTCGGGGACAACCGAACAGCGATTCACCTACGCTCGATTCCCGCGCAAGAGGACTACAGAGATGGGTGGGTGGGTGGTTTGGTTTTTGATGATGATGACGGTCTACGGCCAGGAGCAGCTGGGAAATGGTCCCGGTGGAAAATGGCAGGGGCCGTTTCTCGGGGTGGAAAATATCGATCCATTTTGTCGTAGACTTTCACGTTGACGTCGTGGTTTTTCGCCCCAAGTTTTGTGTAGTTAGCACGCTAGAGGTGAATGTTATGAAAGGGATATGAAAACCTGCTGGCTGGCTGAATTCGAAACCGACTGACTGACTGCTGACTGTGAAGAGCAATCGAAAAACAGGCTGGCGAAAAAGGCGCGAAGGTTTCTGTTTGTTTTGAAATTGTTGGCCGGGATTGATTTTTGAATAATAGATTAGAAATAGAATACGATTGGATTAAAAATTTAAATTGATTGAGCGTTTTGTTTAGCAATCCAGAGCACAGTATTTGAGCGATGGAATGAAACTAATTTCGCGGTCAGGAAACGGATTTTGATTTTTTTTATTCAAAATTGTAAATCTGTATAATGTTTAAAAGTATAAACTTCATCGAATGCTACATACCGAACTTCATTTGAAAACGTCGAAGTTTTCAACTTTTTAGAAAGACATACCTGGAAGGAAAAAAAAGAGAAAAATTAGCATTCATTTAATCAAACGTAGTAAAATGAAGGATCTTCAAACAATATTAAAAATATTCAATGATTCGTCGTAGAAGTTTATTTCCAAACCACCCACACTCACAAATCCACGGACCAACAGTCGGTCCCGCTTTGTGGTTGGCCTTACTGTCTTAGGCTTAGCCCAGTCAAGTTGTGAAGATTATTTCCAGGTTGCCTCACTTTATGTTTGTTAGCTCACCACGTGCAACTCCAATCGGATTAGGCGCCTAGAGATTACAAAAAGGTGAATCCACCGCCGCCGCCGTTTTGTTTGTTTGTTTTGTTTGGAGTCAAGTATTTAGTCGACAGTAGTTTAAGTCCCGGTCCAGTAAATGCGTTAAAGATTGGTACATGGATTATCACGGATTATTTCGATATCAAATCATTACTGCCCCCGGCTTTCAGTAGGTTCGGTATTAACTGACTGACTGACTGCTGGATTGTTCGAATAAATAACTGATTCAATCCGATTTGCTGAGCTGCAAGTTTACGCTCTAGAATCGGCGATAAAGGTATCTATTTTTGAGCGTTGTGGTCAGGGTTGCAATTATTTTTTCCAAAATTCAGGAAACCGTGACTTTAAAAATCAGAATAAATTAGGCTTCAATAAAAAAGCCGAACTTATGACTTATAGACCCGTTTTTCTTGGAATCTATCAATTCAGCTCGATGATTTACTAAGCTGTAATTGCGTTTGTGCGTTCGTGTATATTTGTTCAACGTTTTTAAGCTAAACTGAGCTTTACAGTTCAATCATTCATCACGGTGTTTTTTTTCCTGAACAACTTGAGAAAATATTCAAGAAAGTAAAATTTACCATTTCTAATGAATAACGTTCTCACGATGGCTCCAAAACAGATGATAAAAAAAGTAAATAAAAAAAAGTAGGGGAGAGTGGGGTATCGTGGGCCATACCTACTCTTTCCCATGCAAATGGAATTTTTCATGAAATATCAATCAGCTTGTGGGGAATCATGGGCCACACAATGTGGGGTATCGTGTGCCACCTATATTTTGATGGTTTTACAAACATTTATAATTTAAAATACATTTTTATTATTTATTAAATTTTCTTATGCCAAATGAAGAACTGTGAAAAGGATTCTATCAATTTTAGAGAACGCAATAGAGACAAACTTAAATGCTATATAAGAAATTTCGCTAAAACGTACGCGATAGGTTTTGAAACTATTCGATCATACACACCTTTTTTTTAAATTTATTCATCTGAAATTGCTTTCAAATAACGGAATGAATTATGAAGTTACAGTTTTGGGTCAGGTCAACTTATAAACTTTGCATGTTATTTGATCAATTTGGATTTGGTGGCCCATAATTCCCCACCATTTTTCAAATACCAAAAAAAAATTACTTTTTTAAAAACAGTCAGAACTCAGGAAATACATGTATTTAAAAAATAGAAAAAATGCCAAATGATGCCTTGAAAATGTAGAAAACCTTTTCATTTATTTTTTTCTTTTTATCTTTTATAATAAAGAAGTCATGAGGCCAAGAAAAAAAAGTGGCCCATGATACCCCACTCTCCCCTAATAATACCAATTCAACTGTACGAAAGATCAATCCATCAACCAAATTACCACAAAAATAGGAGTGAGAACAACAAAGATTCGCTCCAAGTTTTCAAGCACACTAGTCCAAGAAATTATTCAAATACTATGAATACTATATTATAATACCATAATTGGGATAAAGTTCGTCAGTTCGTTTTTGCGTTTGATGGTGAAAATTATCCATGAATTTAGAGCATCCTAATTTTTTTGCAGTGACTGTAACAATTTCGGCGGTTGATCGATTAAAAAGTACGGTTTTTACACTACCTTTTTACTTTTTTTGTGGCCATAATCTTAAAAAAATACATCTATATGTCTAACATAGAGCTTTTAATATTCAATTTTTTATGCACTAACAGAATTTTGTTTTGTGTCAGGGCTTTCAGGGAGTGTTTCAGTGAATTCATTGGGGGTCCTAGAAGATTTTTTCAATATTTGGGTGCGTCTAAAAAAAGGTACAATCCTCAAAACTACCAACAGTGTCATATTGACACTTTAAGACGGATTAAGGTTGAAATGTACATTATTTTGTTCATCGAAACCTATAATTTTTACTGAAAGTTAGAGAATCAGACAAAATCAGGCTTATTTCTAAAAATCAGGAAAATACGTTATCGGGATGGCCCTCAAAAAATCAAGCTAATCCTAAAAAATAGACACATTGGAAACTATGGTTATGACGTCACGAAAATTTTACTATTTTTCAATTTATGATTCATGTAAAAGTCACTATTGGAAGGGTCTTCAAATTTTATGAGAGGAATTCAACCGAATTTTCAGAATGAAAATCGATTCAGGAGGTTGTGAGTTGCACCCGGGTAAAGAATGCGTTGCGACGTCACGAAAATTGATTTACTTTTTTAGAAAACGTTCAAGACTTTTTACTTCAACATTATTGTAGGATTTCTTTAGAACAAGTGTAACATGACAATGCACTTCAATAATTAAATTCAAATATTGAATATTTTATGAAACTAAGAAACTTTTTTTCACAAAAACGCGATTGTTTTGAAACGTCTCTAATAAGAACATGAAAAAATCGCGCTTGTCTAACATAAAAGTATAAAAAAACTATCATGGAAATGAAATTGTCTTCGTTTTTTTAAAAACTTCTTTGCGAATCAAAAAGCAGATAGTTAGCAGTGATTCGAATTAAAATCTTGAAAAAAGATCAAGTTCATCAAACATCAATTTAAATATGAAAACCCCCGCTTAATGATTCTATTATTTGCTGACATTAGGCTACTTATCCATGAAATAAATGCAAAGTGATGCAAAAAATCTTTGAACATGGTTCTATATTTTTTATATTAATATTCTCTATCAAACAAATTCATAAGTCTTCCATACATTTTTACAAAATTATTTTAAAAAAAACTGTCCTTATTTGAAATTTCCACTTAAAAGAATTTTACTAGACAATCCAAATCGAATCCCGTATTCACATAAAATCCCACAAAAGAAACTTCAAAATGAACTCTAAAATTGAACAAATCAAGATAAGCATTAGCGCAAGATTCCATGAAAAATTTGGGCCTGATCAGACTTCGGGAAACGGACGTGCAAAAACCTGAGATTTGTATGGAGTTTCGTTAATTTTGTCAGGGGTGAACCTAAAAAATCATTTTTTCACCAATAATTTTGGTTCATATCAACCGTTTTTTATGTTTCAGTTTTCTCAAAGCTTTAATTATGACAATATTTAATCTGATAAACGCACTTCGATTTTATGATAAAACAGTTTTTAAACTTTAAAAAGGGGTTTTAAGACGTTGATTAACGACAAATAATGTTGTTTTTGTTAATAAACTCTTCAGAAGCTAATTTTTAAAACTCAACATCTTTTTAATAATAGCCCTGAAGAAAATGGAGCTTAGGGATGAAATATTTGTCATAATTAAAGCTTTGTGAAATGATGAAAGGAAATTGGCCGACATGGTGCCAAACTGGGTTTTCATGTTCCTTCCAAACAAAATCTTAAGTATAAAAATTGAGGCGTTTTCTTTGTTACACCATCGCGTAAAAACGGAGGGTGTCGGAGTGAAGTGAAATTTTGATATCCGAGGGTTTTTTGGGTCAGAGAGAGATGGTTTGTATAATAGTTTCATGAATCTCACTTTTTATGGAAAGGAGGCTTCCAATACAAAATCAACTTGAAATGGAACACAACTCGAACAATTTTATGGCGATTTTCATGACAATTGATATACAAACAGGAATAAGCTAAAGACGTGTAGATGAAGTTAAACATTTTCCAAAGATTTATTAAGTAAAAGATAAAACGAAGTTTACCGGGTCAGCTAGTTTCTCATAATTCCATACAAAGCTCCATACAAAGGTCATTGCACAATCTCATTCCGTGGTCCGAAACTAAATATCAACAGAACGTAGGCTTTTAAAATTATCAATTAAAAAAACTGATATTAAAAAAAAATGGAAAACAATTCAAATGCTTTTGAGAATAAGTTTATCTTAGTTTTGATTTCATGCAAATAATATTCACGGGATCACACACATTTTTTTTTTGAATGAAATTGATGGGCGCAGTATTGCAAACGTTATCTGTTTTTTTTTTGGGCCATTTTGGATTCGATGCACTTAATTTTTTGGTAATGAATGGATCTATTTCATCCTCAAATCGCATTATTTGTTAAGTTTTTAAGCGTTTTAGTTAATTAAGTATTATTTTAATATTGTAGTTTGATTTATATCTTGTAACTGAAACTAAAGTATCGTGACGTCAAAACGGTTTGCAAAAGCGTGATAAAAAAAAAATGACAATTTATACGAAAATAAATGGCTGTAAAATAATTTGAGATCAAAATTTCAAAAAATCAAAAACAGCGGTTTGTTGGTTATAGCATACTGAAACTTATCTGAAATTTTATGGTAGATACAACTCTATCTGTATCTACCGCTTCATAGTAGTAGGCCCGTGAGGAAAAAAAATTTGATATGGGATGATATGCTTCTAAATAAATTCTACCCGCTCATTTTCAACAACTTTCATTTCATCTAACCTTCTATCCACCTATATAAAAAAAATTATAATCCTTAGATGTCCCTACTAAAAAGGACATCACTTTTCACCGCTAGCCCGATAAATTAAATCTACTTATCTGAAATTTTCATTAAACTTGGTCGAATAGAAGAGCAGAAAAGAACAGTTTAAAAAAAAAGAAAAGTGGAAAAAGTGGCGCGTTGTGACATCACGACTTCTATTTCATATATTTTGATTCCAATTTGTAGTGCTTTAAATACTGAACTGAGAGGTTTTTTTTCCAATGTGCTCAATACCGAAAAATTTACACACTATTTACCAAAAAATGTTTTGTAAACGTTGTAACGTTACGCTGGAATGGGTCAATTCTGAATCCAAGTTTTGAATTGGGCTTCAGAATTAGAAATTGGAATGCTGAACTTGATTTGTTAGTCTAAATTCAGGATCTGAATCTCAATTTTGAATCTGAAGTGAAGAAAAAACGGATTAGATTTGTACAGGGTCTCAAGTACCGAAAAATCTTCTCAATAACCGATGAAAGTGCTCGAAAAGTGAATCTAGTTTATTGTGTCCCAAAACATGTGAGAAGATGAAGACCTGGTGGAATAAGATAGCTTAAACGAAGGACGAAGAAGGTGTGCACCGAATTCGAAAATTTCTTCGAAACCGTAACGAATAATTTGATCAGTATTTTTTTTTCTTAAAAGTATGAAGAAAACGCTACATTTGAATAAAAAAAAAAGATCTTGAATTACTAAAATAACTGAAATACAAGCAATTGTTTTCGTTCCAATTCTATCTGAAACGAGCTTTAGACAGATGCAATGTTGATTTGGAAGGGCTGAACCATCAGACAGTTGCAAAAAGTGAAGCAGATTTGATTTTTTACACAAGAAACAATATAGGAACCAAGGTTGTGCTCGAGCCCAAAAGCAAATTTTCTGCTCATTGGAGTTTTGCAATATAGTTAGCTCAAATTCCATAATTTCGGATCTGTGAACAACATATTTTATTATATAACAATTTCTGATCCTGATCGCACTTTGCCTCATATTGTATGTATGTATGTATGTATGATTCCTCCATCGGTAGCAAGGTCCAGCCTATGTCTGTGTGGCTTGGCCTTCGAATTGCTGCTTAGGCTTCCACGGCCGATGGTTCGTCGAAGGAAGGCATCCAACCTTCAGAGACATACAATGGTTGGCAATCCACTCCGCTTGAAATAGTCTCTTCAGATTAACCCCAGATGCATTCACTCTGAAATATATGATTATTTATACAATGAAACACATCTTACCTGTCGGCAACTTATGGGATTCGAACCCAAAAGTTTTTCTTGCCGATACCGTAAATCGAACCCAGTACGCCTGGGTTACCAGACTAGCGCCAGCCTATCCACTAGACAACATCAGCGCTCCCTGATCGCACTTTGCCTCACAGAAGAAAATCAATGCCTGGTTAAATCAGCCATAAGATATGGTTGAATTATGGAATAGACTTAATCGATTTGGGGTCATTTTTGAATTTCTCAAATCATGGGGTCTAAAAAGCCTCTTTTTAGACTCAAAAATAATTTCCAGAAAAAATTTTAAGAATCGTTTACATGAGTAAATTTGAACTTTTAGGTTTGTATGGTAAAACTGAATATTTTGTACTAATAAATCCACATCACTTTTGTTTCTTCTGTGAAACCGAGCTTGCTTATGGTTTTTGGGCCAATTTATGATTTCTCAAAAGAAAATTTTCCGCTGAACAATCTTGTCCAAGACCGTAACTTCGTATCTTATTAGGCGAAAAAGTTATTAGCTGTTTAACAAGGGTATGTCTTTAGGCATTGAAAAAACAATAAATTCAATTGACATCACTGCCAGTATTTCATGAAAAGTAGTCATGCAATACTTCGCGAGGCACCTAGCAGTGATGTCAATTTAATTTATTGTTTTTCATTGCCAAAACACCCATAAATTCAACAGGTAATTACTTATTTGTCTAATTAGATACGAAGTTACGGTCTTCGACAAAGTTGTTCAGCGGAAAATTTCCTTTAGAGAATTTATAAATTGGCACAGAAACCATAAGCAGACTCGGTTCCACAGAAGAAACGAATATGATTTTGATACAAAATATTCAATTTTACCATACAAACCTCAAAGTTAATATTTACTCATGTAAGGGTTACCTAAAAATTCTGCTAAAAATCATGGATCTAAACCAGAAAGAAGCTTTTTAGTCCCTAGAGTTTGAGAAATTCAAACAATTACCCCAAATCGACTCAGTTTACTATGCGACGCTAAATCATTCAGGCATATTATTCAAACACAAACTTAGGCTTGATTCAACCATATTATAACTGAATTGACGTATATTTTCACCGAAGAAGTAATATATTTTTTCTTTGTGCTAAGCGAAACTAGACGTAAAACCCTTGAAACTGATGGCAATTCAAAGATGTTGGAACTTTTAAAACAAGAAAGCATTTTCACATAACTGGTAATTGTTTTTTTTTTTCAGTTGAAAAATCAAAATATAATAAAAATTTATGTTAACAGCATCAGATAAATTCCCAATAACGCAAAAATATGTATTCCTCCTCGGCAAAAAGTAATAACATCAACCCACGTAAGAAATGCCATCCAAAGGAAGATTCATGAACGATGGCTACTCAGCTCACATGACCACCCTCCTCTAAGGCTTGCAAATCTCTGCTAATCCGGTCCTTCCCTTCTCCCTTTGGCGACAGCCAGCATTTAGCAGCCCCGGCATGTACATACATATACCCAAGTGTAGGCACCAGAAGGCCATCAGTTCATTAACTTAGTGGAGGCTCCGTGCGCTGCAGGTATTATGTTTCGCACCGATATTAATCCAAACAACCCCCCTCCTCCCCTGGCAACCAGCAGCGGCTTGCGCGAGAGACATCAACGACATCAAGGAGGGCAGAAAAAAAGCAGTTGAATTACTCACTGGCGACTCATTTGAGGTGTATGTACCCTCACTAGTAGGTAGTTGGAGCCTAGTTCAGTGTTTTTGTTGCACGTCTTAAAAAAACCAACCGAGGCGCTTCCTCTCTCTCTCAAATGCGAAAATGACCCACGGATGGCGCGTAAATTCCAACAAATGCGAATTCCACGTGATATGTGTCCCGGATGGCTGTGTGAGTGGCTAATTTTGGGTGCCTTTTTTGGACTGTCTCCTGCCTTGAAAGGGGAGGAAGTAGCCGGAACTGAGGCGTGGAATGGGGGGATGATGGTATGCTTGATTTACGGTCAAAGACTACCAGTACCAGTGCCATCAACTTCAGTCGATGCGTTCGGGTTCCTCCAAAAAGTGGAGTAAGAGTGTGTTTGTTTACTCACAGCAGAGTATCGACACTTGATAGGTGGGTTATTTTGTGGTCACAGAAAGGGGAGATGATGGAGTCGCAGGAATTGGTAGGCACAACAGTTCAGCTGCTTTGGTTGCTGGAACCATTCGGTGGCCGGCCTTTAGCTGGAACTCTTTTTTGCGTCGTATCAAATTTTTGCAAACTGTTTTTTGCTCTTATGCTTTTTTGTTGTTTTCGCTGCCCAAGAATGGATGCGGGGAAGGGTACGAAAATGAACTGAGTTGTAAATTTTGAGGTTTGCTCGTTCGCGAACCCACAAACACAGGCGAGAGCCCGCTTTTTGTCGGAAGGTCTTTAAGTGCGTATTCGTTGGAACGGAACCGGTGTGTGCAAAAATCACCGAATTGTATACGAGAGAAGCCATACGGTTTCCTTACCTTCTCACAATTTGGCACTACTAGCTTTCGCGACCCCCCTTAAACAACAATATCAAAAACATACAACTGAGGGAGCAGCCGTAACATCCACATTTGGTGCTAGGTGTGTGTGCAAGCCCAACTGCCATTTAGAACGGTCAGTGCTGTGCTGATATTTTGTTTTTTGTTTTTCGTTTTTGCAAACCTCCCGAAAGCATGCTTTTAACCAACTACACACTAGCAGCACAGGAGACCGAAGAAAACGAAAATTGCTGCGCAATTTCTTGCGGATCAATCAATTTGTACCGGTTTGGTGGGAAATCTGGGGGGAAAGGAAGTTGGAACCCTCCCAGTTGTGGGTAAATTGCTACTCGGGAAGGAAAATGGGGAAAAAATGAACTAGAGTTACTTTTAGAAAACTTATTTTATTTTAACGGAAATAGTAAAAAACTGCTGAAGAAGCAAAGAATGTTGTTATAGAACGTACTAAACCAAAATTATTATTTTAATTAACATAACAGAATTACAGAGAGAACGAAATTTAGTCGTCCAGAAGGTTGGCACTTTAAATATAACGTTAAAAGGAGCTTTACAATTTCAAGTAACAAACAATCACAGGGACAAAATATAGTTTAAAGTAAGACGAAAACGAACCTCAGGATAAAAAAAAAGTTAAAATACGCCTCGAGTTTTCAATGAATCACAATAGAACTTTTTTATATTATGAGAGACACCTATTTGGAATTTTAGTGTATGCAAATATCAGCTCTTTTTAGAGTTGCCGAACTTGAAATTTCGACTCAATAAATTGCTCAACGAGGTCTTAGTTAACTAAGCTATGTTTAGCGTTGTATAAAGCTTTAGGTCACTAGGAATAAGCTTGATTGCTTTATGGAATAAAACAAATGCCGTGTTTTGAAATCAGTTTATCCGCAACCAAAATTTTCACAAATCTGTTTGAGATCTTCAATTCTTTCTTAAGATGTTGATTAGAGCTTAGATTCAAAGTTTTTTTTGACAGAAATCATAAATTTATTCTATTTTACCTGTTTTTGAAAAAGAGGCGTTTAACAAACGTGATGAGGGTATACAAAAACATTCTCTTATTTCACTTTCTAATCATTATAAAACTTTCATAAAAGCTTAAATTTTTGTTCTCCTGAATTAAAAAACAAAAACCACTCAAATTATTGTGTTGGACTTCTTTACGTTTAATTTTTAAAAGTCAAAATATTACATCAAAACATAAAATTCATAACATTTGTTCATGACTTATGTTCGAAGCGTATCCCCCTCAAAATACATTGATGAGATATGTGGTTTTGTCAGCTTCCTTTTGGGTTGCTCCCATGGCTGTAGAAAAGGGGGGTTTGAACCCCCCCCTCCCCCACGAAGTTCCAAAAATGCCAAGCGAAATGTTCTTCGCTGAACCAAAAACTTCAAATTATTAATCAAATTTTGATGAACGATTAAAACGAGTCAAGAGTAACAATACCGACTCAGAACTAAGTCCAAAAGCTCGAAATCTCATCTCAGCTTAACAATGTTTCTACAGTTTAAAAAAAGAATCTTACTTGTTGATAATAATTTAGTCCCGAATATTGAATTCAATAAAGTTAGACTAACCTTGCCAGATTACCCGGATTTTGCCAGATTTTTTCACTTAATTTGCAATTCAAACACAAATTCTAATTCAGTCATTAGAATTATGAATTTTGCGTCCGGAGCCGATATTTCAACAAATTTTGTCAAAATAAACTGGATCGATTTTTTGGAGGTCCATTCAATGATTCCAAAATGGCTGATGTGTTTCAATGAAAAAAAAAAAAACAATTTTTCAAGTGCTCAAATGTCCTTCGTGATATGGAATGAATCCGAAGTATGCATGGATATAAGCCGGAATTTTAGAAAAATTAAAAAAATATATGCCCAGATTTAGCAAAAATGTAAGATAGAATAGCCTGGATTTGCATTTCAGACTTGAAATTAAAACCATTTTTAAGATTTGGCTTTGAAATTTTATTTTCAATTCTTATGCAGAATTGAAACATAAAATAGTTTCATGATGATTTTACGAATAAATAATTTAAAAAATCATATTGAAAACCATTTTTTTTATTATGAGCAGAGAAAAGCCCGCGGGAGTGTACCTCCTGTGAGGTCCTTCTCTAGTGGTCCTTCTCTAGTGGTCCTTCTCCAGTGGACCATGAATTCAGAATTCAAATAAGAGATTTCTGATATAAATTTCGCTTTTTTTCATATTTCATAGGAATTCTTATCTGGAATTTATGTTCCGATTCTGATTTTTAGTCAAAAATGCTAAATTCAGTCTAGGAATTAAAAATCAAAATTTAAATCGAATTTATGTTAAAATCAAAATCAACATATCAATGTGAAAACTTCATTAGAGATTCAAATTGCAGGAGATCGCAGTTTTATAATTTTGACTTTTGATTTGAATATTATATTCAACCATAGTCAGTTTGGAAACACAAACCTGGTGAAAATCACAAACATGGTGAGAAAATTAAATAAGATCTGAATCCATTCCCAAGTATTTGTTTTCTTCAAAAATCTAGATTATTTTTTTCGAGTTTAATAAATAAATTATTTTCCAAAATTTCACAATAAAATATTTGATAATTTAATTAAATAATTCCGTCATAAAATAATTTTCTTGTTTGCACCAATACGAGATATGAGAGTTTAAAAAGAACAATTTTTTGTTAAAAAATTGTCGAGGGTTCAACCCACTCATGAAAGTCCAGAAAAAATAAGCGAGGTTTTATTTTTTAACCCTTCATTTCAAGATTTTTTATTTTTCGTTAAAAATCATTTCAAACAGTTGCAAATGATGTGTACATCAAGAAAATAAATTAAAATAAAATACGATTTTTCATTTTTTTTTTATACATTAATTGTTGAAAATTTGTTACTTTAGAAAACGAAGGGTTAAACTTAAAATTTTCAAATTCTTAATCAAATTCTGCTGATTGAGTAAGGCTATTCAAGAGTAACAATCTGGACTAAAAATCAATCAAAGGTTCAGAATTCTGTGACAGTTAATCAACATTTTCTCGCTTGTTGATAGGAATTCCGTTCTGAATATTAAATTTTAATGTTAATTTTTTGCGGCAAATCAGTCCAAGCTTTTTTATGACACGAATTTTATTACATTCCCGACGTTTCGGTGTCGTATAACATCATCTTCTTCGATTCCTGTTTTCTCGATATTCGTTAAACTATTCTAGTAACGGAATCTAAAACAGTACGATTTTACAAAAGCAAGACTATTTAACCACTGAAGATGGTGTCATATTTACGACACCGAAACGTCGGGAATGTAGTAAAATTCGAGTCATAAAAAAGCTTGGACTGATTTGCCGTAAAAAATTTACATTAAATGTCAAATGAGATTGAGTTGATATCGTAGGTTTTGGTTCCATATAACAAAATTCAAAATTGTTTTTATATTTTCATATTTTATATTCTGTATCCAGTATTTTCACTCAGAATCATCATTAGGAATTCAAAATGAAAAGCTTTTTTGAAATCTTTTCCCCATTTGATTTATTTAATTCAAAATTTGATTCATGATTTTCGAAACTCGTATACATTTCCAATATTTAGACAAAAACTATGCAAATATACAATCTAAATAAAAGAAAAAAAAAAGAAACCATTCTGAGTTTTGTTTCATGTTCAGATTTGAAATTCAAAGATAACAGAGCTTCGAAATAGCTATTCAGAATTGAAAATCATGAATTCAGATTAAACCCAAAACATCTCAATTTTAATTATACATTTACAAGAAATGAATTCAATTACAGAGCCCTCAATCTGTAATTGAATTCATTTCTTGACTCGCATTTAAAATTCTGATCTGTAATTTAGATTCCGAAATTGATTTTTTTTTTAATTTCCAAAATTGTTTTGAACTTCGGAATCAGATTTAAAAATCAAATTTCGAATGAAGATTCAGAGTTCGGATTCAGAACTAATATTTAAAATTCAGCACAGATTTCAGATTCAGCTCTTAAATGACTGTAACAAGTAAGATAAAAATATCAAGATGAATATTTTGAGGAGAAATTTAAACCGCAGGAGATCACAGATAGGTTTTTGTGTATTCTATTTAAACTTTACGAATTTTTAATAAAGGTCAGTTTGTGTTTACAAATAAGCTGAAAATAAAATATATCAAGTAGAATTTAAGTTTATGTTAAGTTTTGTTTGATAAAAAAAACTCATTTTTATTTTAAAAATTTTGTCCACAGAATTTCAATAATCGCATTTGTTAAAAAAAATGCCGATTTATGAAACTGATATTTTTTTGTGTTTTGTGTTTGATATTATACATATCTACAAACATGTTTCAGTTTTTTCTAGATCCCTATTTCAAACTACCTAAAATACTTAATTTAGATTGAGTTTTGAACCGACAAATTTTTAACTCATTACTTCATCTCATCTTCATCTTCATCTCATCATCTCATTACTTTTTAATACGAAATTACTATTAATACGAAAAACAATTTATGATGACGAACCTAAAAATTAATAATGCAATAGTATCGAAAAAAATATTTTTGTGTATGCACTGTTTCAGCAAAAATATCATTATTTAAAAAAAAAAAACGTCACCAAACCTGATCAAATTTTGAATAGGTTTTGGTACAAGAAATGATTATTGGACAGGGGGACTCTCATTTTTTTTTAATTACATACTTGGAAATTGATCAAGCGCCTGGAATCAAATTTGGCATTTGGAATGAATAAATACTTATTCTTTATTTTAGAATAGATACAAAATTATGATTGAAAGACAAATTGAAGATCAGGAAGATAACAGATTTTTTTTTAAAAGAAAATTAGAATAAAATATCTATGTATTGCAATTCGAAACTCATTTTATGAAATGAATTTCTGACTGCCTGTCTGTTACCTATAGACTCAAACCTACGGCACTGATTTGCTTGAAACTTAGCAGTTGGGTACTTTTGTGGTCGGGGAAGTTTCCTATTAGGGTTTTAAACCCCTCCCTCTTACTGGAAGGGGGAAAGAGTCTTCTGAATAAAATACAAATGTTTGCATACCTCGAGAACTGATCAAGCTAATTATATCAGATTTTTAAAAACAAAGTTTGAGCAAATAAGATTGGATCATCTTTGTAATACATTTCGAAACTCCAGTTGCAGCTCTCATTTTAAAGCGATTGCTTCAGAACTATCATGAAATTTTATTTGAAATGATGCCCAAAATAAAAATTAAAGTTGATGTACTTTTCTAAAATTTTATTTATTTTTGGAAGGTGTAGCAAAGCACACCGGGTCAGCAGGTTAGAAATATTTTCCCTCTCAAAGTTGTTCATTGCAACAGAATCTACGAAATTAATTGCTACGAAATGTTCTATTTAAAAAAGTTGTAGTTGTATTAAGTTGTACTTATTACTCCTTTTATTAGAAAAGACCCAAAAATAAGTTGTTCTTTATTTAAATTTTTTGTGTATTCATTTTTTAAAGATGTGATCCCTCTTTTCAATCTTTCCCTGTATTCAATCTTTCAACTGGTTTAAGTCAGTCCCAGCAGTAATCTTATGAACCACTGGAGATGATTGCCCACGAGATGATGACGATGATGATGATGGCAGCGATGACGACAACCGGTGTTTGTTTCCACAATGTTTACATTGACTCAAGAAAAAAAAACTAAAACGTGGGCTCTCACAATCACAGCCACAAGCTCCCAACATCATCAATGCTTGCAAAAGTTTGTTTAGGGAGCAGCAGTTAACCTGCCACTTGAATCAACATTAAAAGCTGAACGAACACCTTACACACCAGCTTAAGTCATTCAAGTCTCTCATACTGAAACAGTGAGTTGGTCCTACTCACACTTGCTCTTACTGGTAAAGTTAATACGTTTAAATACCCGGCAAGAAGCCACTCTCCACCTCAGGTGCCCCAACAACAACCCAACCGAATACCTCCGATGGAGCTGTTTTTATTTCGTTTTGAGTGTCACAAGGACAGCTGTCCACTGTTTTGCTGCAGACTGTACCAAACATTTTCTCCCCCTTTGGGAGTTCACATTCGGGGAGTCACTCCGAAAGCATGGCTCTGACTCTGCTGGAGCCTCCAACACCAATTCTGCACTGGAGCTTGTTTGGTTTACCGGCTTAGGGCGAAGCGCAACTATCGGTGTATTAAGCTGGTGCGCGTTTGCGTGTGGTTTAGTGCCAGCGACTTAGATAGATAGGGCAACCGTAGCACGACACACGATGCTTCCCCCTTGCTGAAGAGACGGCTTCGGACGCGACGGAACCATGTTGTGCGCGGACACGTGGGCCACGACTTTATCAGCTGAGTTTTGTTATCACGCAAAGTGTGTTTTGGGAGCACTATGGGTAGGAGGTATTTAGTTTTTTTTTCTGAATTTAACGAATTTTTTTGTCAAGAATGAGAGTACAAAACAAAGAAATTGCATGATAAGGGGAAAACTGGGCTATATGCGCCTACTAAGCATAATACTGATGTTATCGAATATTTCAACAAATATGGGAGATAAGGGCATAATGGCTACCTTAAGAAGGACGCTTTTTTATCCAGAGAAAACAGCTATATAAAGTAAGTTACATTCAATCACTTCCATCTGTACCGTTGAGCCGTTACGCCGGAGCATCGTATCGTTGCTGTGTACCTGCAGGAACATTTCACATTATTTATTTTATTCTTACCTGTTTTTCAATCAGCACTTTTTAGTGCTAAAATTATTTTTTCATTTTAATTTATTCATATTTCTCTCTTTTCTTTCCAGCATGGGAAAGTCATCGGCCGGCTCAAGAGCCGGAAGAAAGCGAATTGCGAAACTAATTCAGGTCCATTGCCCAAAAAAGTTGAAATTTCCATTTCATTCGATGTCCTTCATGACATCGTTGATGATGAGGAAATATTCATATTTAATTCTGATAAGAGTACTAAGAAACTTTCTTCTTCTTATACTCTTAAAAACGAAAAGGTTCCACCAATTACGGTCACGATTCCTGACTTCAATGCCTTTCGAAAAGAAATCGTTACTTCCGTCAAGGATGAGAAAATTTCTTTTCAGATCGGTCGAAGGGGAACTGCTCGTATATTGGCGGAATCTTTTAATGATTTTCAAAAATTTTAAATTATTTGAATAACAAAAAACACCATTTTTTTACGTACGATACTTGAAGTGATCGTCCTTTTAAAGTTGTATTTCGTGGTCTCACCGGCGATCAGACACCGGATGAGATCACAACAGAGTTAAATTCTTTGTAAGATTTTTCTCCGATTCAAGTAATTCAAATGAGGAAAAGAACCAACACGAATAATAACAGTAGTGTTGGTTTTGCTCCTGAGCTTTATTTGATCCATTTTAAAAAGGATCAGGTGAATAATTTGCAAATTCTTAAAAAGGCTGGTCTTATGTTTATTGTCGAGTCAAATTCGAACCTTTTCGAAAATCTTCCAATTTTCTACAAAATATTACGCAATGTTGTCGTTGCCAAGCTTTTTGTCACGGCACTAAAAATTGTAGAATGAATGCCAGATTCATGCTTTGCGGCTCATTCGATCATGAAAAATCTAAATGCCTTTTTGGTGGTGATAAACCACAAACAGAATTTTTCAAGTGTGCGAATTGCGCAGGTAATCATTCCTCGAATTCCATAAACTGTCCCGTTTGGGCAAAAATTATTGCTTCTAGGAAAAATCCCAAAATTTCCAGAAAAGTTTCTTCTCCTCCTTCCTCTTTTTCGTCTTCACACGTCGGGCCGGTAAACAACCTGCCTGTTCGCGGTCAGCCTCGGCCGACATTGGAATCACGGCTGGGTAATACCCGAAGTGATTTTAATGTTACCTGTGCTGATTCTGCGCCCCGGACTGGTTGTTTATCGTTCTCAGAGGTGGTTGAAAATGGGTTGCCCTCTTCAGGTTTAACTAATAAAAATGGGAAAAAACCAAGTCTCAACGTTCAAGCGAGGGCTTGGGAAAATCCCCGAAATTTAAATACTTGTTCTTCTCCTTCATTTTCTGATCCTAACAATTTTGTTGATTTGGGTGAGATTACTGAGGAAAAATTAAAATTTTTGCATCAAAATTTAATGGAAATGATGCAACTAATGTTGAAAGCAATTTCAATGTTTGAAGCTTTCCAAACTTCTTTTAATTATGCTAACAAAATTATTATGACTTTACGATTCCCTCATGGATCCAAATAGATGTTTAAATATTATGAATTGGAACGCTAGATCTTTGCTGGCTAACCAAGATGAGTTCTTTTTATTTTTGAAAACCCAAAACATACATATTGCTGCCATAACTGAAACTTTTTTAAAGCCGGACAATAACTTGAAAAGCAATGCTTTCTTTAAAATTTTGCGAAATGATCGACTTGATCGACAAGGTGGGGGTGTAGCTATTGTTATCAATAGTCGTCTCAAATTTAGACTTCTTCCTTCTTTCAATACAAAAATCTTAGAAACAATTGGAATTAAATTAGAAACGTCTATGGCGAAAATTATAATTACTGCCGCATATTTGCCTTTTCAATGTAGCGGCGAACAGAAAAATTTTTTAAAGGGAGATTTACAAAAACTCACCAGAAACAAATCTATTTTTTTTTTATTATTGGTGACTTTAATGCAAAACACCGATCTTGGAATAATATTTCAGCAAATTCAAATGGGAATATTTTATTTAATGACTGCTCTGCAGGTTATTACACTGTTGAATATCCTAATGGGCATACTTGTTTCTCTTCGATTAGAAATCCTTCCACAATTGATTTGGTTCTAACGGATTTAGGCGAGCATTGTAGTCAATTAGTTACTCATGCGGAGCTCGATTCAGACCACCTTTCAGTAACTTTTTCTTTATCCCAAAGTCCCATTGAAAACCCTTTAAAATCAACTTTTAACTTTCAAAAAGCTGACTGGGAGCGATATATGAATTTTATTGAACGTAATTTAGATGTAAACGTTCCACTGAATTCAATTGAAGATATTGATTTGGCTGTAGAAAATTTGACAACTTCAATAGTCAATGCTAAAGCCGCTTCAATACCCAAAGTTAAACATAAATTTAATCAACCTTTAATTGATGATGATCTTCAGTTTTTGATACGACTGAAAAACATTCGTCGACGCCAATATCAACGTACTAGGGATCCTTATTTGAAATTTATTTATTGCGACCTTCAAAAAGAGATCAAACGTCGTTTAAATTTTATCCGTAATGAAAATTTTACAAAAGCAGTAGAGGACATAAAACCCTACTCAAAGCCGTTTTGGAAATTAACTAAAATTCTGAAAAAGCCCCAGAAGCCAATTCCTACTTTGAAAGACGGGAATAAACTTCTTTTAACTAACGCAGAAAAAGCTAAAAAATTAGCCCAACAGTTTGAGTCTGCTCATGCTTTTAATTTAAACGTTGTAAGTCCAATTGATGCTCAAATTTCCCTTGAATTTGATGATATATTTTCTAAGCAAAATCTATTTGAAAGTTCTTGTGAGACAAATATTGATGAACTGAAATTGATTTTCAAAAAATTTAAAAATATGAAAGCTCCGAGGGAAGATTGGGTTTTCTATATTCTTATTAAAAAGTTGCCTGAAAGCACTTTAAATTTTTTAGTTAAAATCTTCAATAAATGTTTTCACTTGGCTTATTTTCCCAATAAATGGAAAAATGCCAAAGTAACTCCAATTTTGAAACCTGGAAAAAGTGCTTCAGAGCCTTCAAGTTATCGACCAACTAGTTTGCTTCCTTCTTTAAGTAAACTATTTGAGAGAGTTATTTTGAATAGAATGATGATTCACATTAATCAGAATTCTATTTTCCCTGATGAACAATTTGGTTTTCGTCAAGGACATTCTACTACACATCAACTTTTGAGTGTAACTAATATGATTAACGCTAACAAATCTGAAGGTTATTCAACTGGTGTTGCTCTTCTAGATATTGAAAAAGCTTTTGACAGTGTTTGGCACAAAGGTTTAGTGGCTAAATTAGCTCGATTTGATTTTCCTGTATATCTCAACAAAATTATACATAATTATTTTACTAGCCGAACCTTACAAATAAGCTATCAAAATTCATGCTCTGAAAGGACACCCATTAGAGCTGGTGTCCTTCAGGGCAGTATACTATGGCCAATTTTATACAATATTTTTACTTCTGATCTTCCTGATGTACCAGAAGGAAAAGGTAGAAGATTATTTGCTGATGATACTTTGCTTTCAGCCAAAGGTCGAAATTTACGTGTGGTACGCAGTAGATTGCGACAAAATTTAAATTCCTTTTTGAATTACTTGAAAATGTGGAAAATTTCTCCTAACGCTTCCAAAACTCAACTTATTTTATTTCCTCATCAGCCAAGAGCTCAATTTTTAAAACCTTATGAAAATCATTCCATAACTTTTAATGAGGTTTCATTAGAATGGTCTGATCACGTGAGTGAAGTACTTGGGACTCACACTTGATCGGAATCTTACTTTTAAAATCACATTGAAGATATTCAATCCAAATGTAATAAATATACTAAATCTCTTTATTCTCTCATCAACAGGAAATCCCGACTCTGCCTAAGGAATAGTATGCTGATATATAAACAGGTGTTCCGACCAGCGATAATGTATGCAGTTCCGATTTGGTCTAGCTGCTGCGCGACGAGGAAGAAAGCCATTCAGAACAAGGTTCTGAAAATGATTTTACGGCTTCCACCTTGGCACAGCACCGAAGATTTTCATCGGATTGCGGGCATTGAATCTATCGAAGAGATGGCCAACAACATCATCTCCAACTTCAGAGGCAAATCGATGCAGTCTTCCATCGCAGAGATTCGTTCTCTTTCTAATTAGTTTAATTTTAGGGTAGTTTTTAGTTTTAAGTTTAAAATATTTTTGCCACTACAGGATGTTCTCCTACATTAAATACTTGATTGCGCTCAGCAAATTTAAATCTTATAAAATTTTTTTTTCTAGTTAACTATAGGGCTCTGAACAGTTCATCATTGAGCTGAACACCTAATTCAATGCAATAATGTAATATAAATGTAATGATGAATTGATACAAATAAAGACATATTTAAAAAAAGGTAAGTTACATTGTTTTTCGTGTTCAGACACAACAAAAGTCTACTTCCTAACTGGGTGAAACTTGAAGAAGTAGATACAAAATTTTAAAAATGCATATTTGAATTTTTTGCCGTAAGCTAAAATCAGTCACTGTAGGGGCATAATGAGAACCCCCACTGGGACAGTATAAGCACCGTAAATCGTGACACGATCAACGTATTCTGCCGTAGAATTTAGCAGCGAAATCAACTCGATGAAGTCAACTGAATTATAGAGCCACAGCTTGACTTGTATCATCTGCCGATTTGGCCTATTGGTAAGGTGTCAGAGAGATAATTAGAGGACTCGAGTTCGATTAGTGGTCGAGGTGATTTTTTTTTCATTAATCAGAAAACGGGCTTCATATTGTAGGCCCTATTGCAAGTTGAAATACTATGATGAGTTAGTGTTCTGTGTTTTATGTGGTATGCTCGTCCAAAGTTTTCCAATCGAACAATTAGCAGCTAAGGGGATAACCATATTCCAAAAATAGCCTCATCCTACATTCTAAACATTTTAGTTGTCCATCCACAAAATCACACGGATAATGCAGCTGAAACCTTAACCGGTGGAAAGAGTTTAAATACCAGATATTCCGGTTTCGCACTAACTGCGGCGGCCGCCATGATGTCTTTAGATGCATGTTGTTTTGCTGCACACCGCGACTAACTAACGTCCTTGACCATAAGAGTAGCGGCAGGCAGGTTTTCTGTTTCGTACAAAAAATGTGCTCGGAAAAAAGGAGCGAGAAAAATCGAAACCCGTTGCAATCTCCCCGAAGCCAGTTAAGTCAGCCCTCGGGGGAAGTTTTAAGCGAACTTCGTGGTCAACCGATTTGCTGAAAGCACGAAGATGGAAATTTTCAACGACTTGTTTGAATTCGGAATCGATAGCATCAGACTGTTTTAAGCAGATGTTGTCCTGCAGCAGTAGCAGCAACAACGAGAAGAAGTTGCATCTTCAGGCCGCTAAACGCGCTAAACGCATTTGAAGCTCAAGAGAGCGAGCGCGTTAATTGATTTGAAGTTGGGTCGTTTGATGGTGCAGCATAAGTTGTGTGCTTTCGGTTTAGAGTTCTCTCCGTCTTTCTAGAGTTAAGTTGTTTACCAACAACCGGTTTCTTCCTCAGAAAAAATAAGTTATTTTTGTTTGCAGCCGTCTCCTCGTCTTGGGTATCCACTTTGCAGTAAACAGATTAAGCCGCCGCTGAAGAGTTAAGCTCTTGGCTCTCTTCGAAGCTTGACCACAACTTGGACGGAATCCAAAAGCCGGAAATCTGTGGTACCCAAAGCAAAACCGAACGCCAATCGCATACATCTGATTAGCAAACCAAAGATTGCAGATCTTTAACATGTTTGCTAAATACGATTGGAGAAACGAAATGAGATTTGGACATAAGTATGTATATGGAATCGCTTGGGGGTTCATGCACCTGTTGCATTCGCTAAGCGGTTTTTTCGTTTGATGCTTGTCAATAAATGTAAGCTACAACGATTAATTTCAACAATCTTAGAATACACTCGTAAAAGTGTTAGAACAAACAAAATATTTACAATTCTGATGGTATATTTTACAACATTCAAATTAGTCTCAGCAGAAATTGAATAACTTTAAGGAGTGACTTTAAGAAAAATGCAACCCATTGTTTTTTAAATAACTTTTGAATGCATTTATGGATAGTGAAATTTACAACAAAACTGCCTGGTAACGTAATGTATAGATGTGCAAAATTTTGTGACGTTCTGTCAAGTGGTTTTTGAGAAAGCGTCGAATGAAAAAGTTGTTCGACTTTAATCTTCGGACGGTCCAAATATTTTGCGTACGATTTGACCACCGTACTTTGTTTATTTTAACGGTGGACAATTTTATTCCTAGTAGTAATTATGTCATGCCTATTTTTAGTCAGCTAGACTAAGGTTTTCATCACGTATCCGGGCCCGTCAAATCCAGTCAATTCTATATAAAAACTTGGTAAAATCTGGGCATTTGATTTCTATCCGAGAAACTTTGGTCAAAACCCAGGAATTATTCTACAAAAATCTTAAAAAACCTGAAAAATTTTGTTTTCGTCAAAACTTATCAGCTGATTTCAAATTGTATCTTAGGCTTCCAAAAACTTTTCATGAGTTTTTGGTTAAAACTTGCGCAAAAAAAAAATGGTTTTGGACGATAAATAAAAAAAAATTACAACACATTTTGCTTTTTTTTTATCAATTTGCAAATATGTTGAATAAATCCGGGCCAAACCCGGGATTTTTTCAATGAAATTCGGACAACCGGGCCGGACCAGACTTTTTTCAAGTTTTGTATCAAATATCCGGAAAAAACCCAGTTAAAACCGGGAAATCTGGCAAGCTTTAACTAGACAAAGCAGTATGAAAAGTTTATGTTTTTTATCACTCGAAGTGCGCTTGATGAAACTTCTCACATTTCTTGACTTCGTGGAATCAATCATCTCCACTTTTATTCACATTTTAGCTTACTGTTAGAATCTCCAGGACTTCTTAAACGATTTACCTTATAAACTTTGGTCGAATAGTTGATTTCCAGCTGCATTTGGGTCTCCCATTTGAACTTTTCTGGATTTTTCTAGGTCCTGCCTAAAAAATTTTGTCATTAAATCTTTGTATCACAAAACCACCTTACAGATGGTTACCAAATTTTGCACACGCTTACTTTATATTACTAAATCGCTACACTGAAAATTTAGTCAATTTCTATCCATGCATTCAAAAGTTATTTACAAAACAAAGTGTTGAATTTTTTTCGAATACACTCCTTATATCGTCTGGGATTTTGACTCTCCAGGTTCCATGAATCATGTTAAGCGGCTTCAACCTTCTAACATTCCTAATCCAGCTGGGAACTAACTTGTGTGAATGATGAGCAACAACAAAAAATAACAACTGCCACGGGATTGACGTCAGTACCAAGTATTGCGGCTTAAATTAGTTTCAAATTTAGGCTACGTACATACAGGTGGTGAACACTTATTCGATGAAACTACCAAATCCAAGATGCTGCCTTTGGAAAGTTCACCAAATAAGACTTCCGACGGGAAAGACACGATTCCGGGAGGGCTCTTTTCCCGGCTTCCAAATCCAAAAAGTAGAGCCAAAAAAGCACGTGGAAGGCTTTATTGAAGCTCATTATCACCTGTAAATATGTGCCCAAGCAAGTCACAATTTTACGATTGATTTGTTGGTATTCTTGTTTGGAGTCAGTTTGGTTTTGGAAATGTTTGAAATGCTAGGTAAAGCATGTCCTGAGAATCAATCGATTGACCTTCATGTTCAATCTGTTGAAACAAAATAATCCGGTTGAGTAAAATTTTAAAAAGAAAACGTGTGTATCAATTTCCGGCATGCTTTCATTATGAAATTTTCATTAGAAAAGGGTAATTATCCTACATCAAAGGCTGAGTGGTAATTCTACAGTTATTAGCGCTGACAATGGTAAAACAAATGATTATAGCTGGAATAAGGCCACAATTATGTGAGCCTAGCGGATGGCAGTTCTATTAGGAAATAATAATTATAATGTGCTTCATATTATGAATTTTCTCGTAAACACTAAATTTCATTTCTAAACAAAAATCTTTAAAGTTTGCCTTGGTATTTGAATACATATAAAATTTACACATGATGAATACTTATGTATCTCTAAGCAAGGTTGGCGAAAAAAGTTCTGTGTTTTTCGAGGAAAACTTTCCGGAATTCTGTGATTTTCCCCAACACCCCCCCCCCCCCCCTCCCCCCCCTCCAAAGCTATGACGTTCTTCTGTTATATTGTTTTGAGGAAATTAAAAATGTGACAAACACCTACAAATTTTCCCAATTTACTTAGCAAAATCCAATTTACACAAACAATTTCAAAGGGTTTAAGATATAGTTGAGTTGGCGAGTCAGTTGCCTCCTAAGCCGATGTCCTCGAGTTTGAGCCCGGTTAAGTTTTTCGATAACTGTCCGCCAACTGGAACGTTGATATAAAGTCGCGGAAAAACTTGATAAGATTGGTAATGTCAATTAAGTTTTCCCACGTAAAATGTAAACAAGGCCCAATTGTTTATGATTTTTCAATTGGATACTATTTCCATCACAGAAATTGTCAAAGAGTTTTTGGGTAAAATCACAGAAAGTCAGATATTTTTTTGCAAAACACAGATGAACTTTTTTTTTGTGAGTTTTCATTACAAAATCTTCCGTCAAGAATCCAAATCTAGTGTTAGATGAGATATAGTGGATCAAAGATAGTATTAAATCAAATCAGTCGCTTTCAATTGATTACTACTCCTGGCATCACTGAAGAAAAATTCTGGCTTTTTGATTTTCAAAATAGAAGGTAATATAGAAACTTTTTTGAAGACTATCCAAAGAGACTTATGGCTTAGAAAATTATAGAGGTTTGTTCACAAGTTATTTTAACACATCATGTTTTACTTCAATATTCCCATAACTTAACAAATTGGATAAAGATAGAAAAAGAAACCTTTCTATACCTTCCGCAAAACTCGCGGTGTAAATTGAAAAACCTCTTTTTGAAATAATCTTAACTTATGTTCGTCAAGTTGATGTACTTAATAGAGATAGGTAAGTTCATAGCTAAAATGCTCGTAAACCTAGTTTCAAGCAGTAGAAAGTTCTGGAATAGAACTGAAACCTGAACAATTACTTTGACTCGTGTTGTCTAAATTTTTAACTTAATATTCCTGTTAGGTTAGGTTAAGGTAAGGTTGCAAGAATGTTTTCAGCACGTATCCGGAGAAGACAAATCCTGGCAATTTGAAATAAAAACCTGGCAAAACACAAAAATTTCTCAACAAAAATTACGAAAAAAAAGGTTTCATCCAAATTCATCGACAGGTTTTAAATCGTATTTTAGGTTCCCAAAAAATCTTTCATGATTATTTTTATAAAACTTGCTCAAAAAATTTCGTCGCGTGAATATAAAAATTTTATATCACCATTTGTTGTTTTTTGTTTGATTAGCCAAATGAAGTGAATAAATCCGGGAAAAAATCCGGACATTTTTCAATGAGATCCGGGCAACCGGGCCGGGCCGGACTGTTTCCAAATTTTGTATTAAATATCCGGGAGAACCCGGATTAAAATCCGGTAATCTGGCAACCTTAGGTTAAGGTAAGATTCATTTTTGTACGTATTTTTGTGTCCAAATAGTTCGTTTGTTCCCATTTTTTTTGTTGCTCCAATTGGGCGAATTAAATGTGGGGAAAGGGACGTTTATGCAGTTTGCGGCCACTAGGGTGATCGAATTTTGAAAGCCGACCGTATACATTTTCTAGATTGGCCCAAGAAACTGACCTGTGCTAACTTTCAGCTCAATAGAACTCGATTTAGGAATGCCTCGAAGCGCTCAAAGTATCGTGTTTTTTACCTTCAAAAATCACGAAAGGAAATTGAAAAAGTCGAAATTTTAATGTTGCTGCCAAATGACTTAAAAATGCATAAAACGTCGAAATCTGGTGGTATCTCAAATTTTATTTTATTTTTAAAATCAACTTCAAAATGTAAAAAAAAAGATTTAAAAATGCATAAAACGAAGAGATCTTGTGTTATCTCGAAAAAAAAGTTTTTGTCAAATATCGACTTTCTGGGAAACGGCCGTTTTTTTTAAAAACAAAGAACGGTCCCAGGAAGTCAATTTTTGACTAAACATATTATCTCGAGATTACACCAGATCTCGACGTTTCATACATTTCTAAGTCATTAGCATCAACATTAAAATTTCGATTTCCGAATTTTCTTTTGTAATTTTTAAAATTTTTAAATCGATTTTTGACAAAAAATTTAAAATTTAATAACACTAGATTTCGACGTTTTATGCATTTTGAAATTTGGCATCAAAATAAAATGTCTATTTTTGAGATTTCCTTTGGTTGGTGATTTTTGAGGGTTAAAAACCGAAACTTTGAGCGCACCTCCCTAAATCAAGTCCGATTGAGCTGAAATTTTTTTTGGGCCAATCTACAAAATGAATATGATCGGTTATCGAAACTCGAAATGATCCATTTGACTGGCACCCTGCTGGGCACCCTTGTGATGTTGTTGTTTTCATACATTTTTCCTGTAGTTACGAGGTTAGACTAAGGTTGCCAGAATATCTAGACAGGACAAATCTCCAGGCAATTTTATCTAAAAACCTGGAAAAATTTGGGTATTTGATTTCGAAATTGTTGCCCAAAAGTCCGGGCAAATTTTGTCTAAATCCAATAACTACTCAAGAAAAACCAAGAAAAAACTTGTGTTTTTTCCATGAGCACTTATTAGCAGATTTCAAATCGTATTGTATGCTTCCAAAAACCTTGGTGATTATTTTTATAAAACTTGCTCCAAAAATTTCGCATTGGATACATAAATAAAATCTTTTTACAACACAATTTGTTTTTTTTTTGTATTATTTGGCAAATAAAGTGAATAAATCTGGACAAAATCAGGGCTTTTTCAATAAAATCTGGCAACCGGGTCGGACCGGACTTTTCCCAACTTTTGTATTAACCCGTGCAAACCCGGATAATAACAGACAATTTGACAACCTTAGGTTATACTTAGCTTACCAGATTGCCTGATTGTTTTATCTGGGTATTAATCACCTTATATGCTAATTGAACAAAGTAAAACAAATTGGGTTGTTTTTTTAGTTTTGTGTTCGAAACGAAATTTTTTGAGCAAATTTTATAAAAATAATCATGAAAGATTTTTTGGAAGCCTAACATTCGATTTGAAATCTGCTGATAAGTTTCGATGAAAAATAATTTTTTCAAGGTTTTTTTTTTCTCTAGATTGTTGTTGAGTAATTTGGTCGGATTTTTGGTCGACAATTTTGAATTTTTGAAATTAAATGACTGGTTTTTGCCAGGTTTTAAGATAAAATTGCCTGGATTCGTCGGACCGGATATGTGCTGAAAAAGTTCTGATAACCTTAGGTTAGACTGAATGTAACCCTGAATTTGCTACTAACGGTCTCATTGCTTGAGGCTTAAATTAGGTTTGAAACTGATTTATTTTGACAATTTAAAAGCATCTTATTACGTCAAATAAATGTCAATTATATTTTGAACAAAAAAAAATTAACAAAAACTCACGGAATTTAAAGATAAATAGAAAATGTTCATTTTTTTGCATAAATATTGGAAGGTTGGCAAATCAGAAGACGACAAATTTTCTACTTATAAGCAGCCGGAACCAGTAGAATAATTGAAAATTGGTGAAAATCCAAATTAATGATCGAAAATTATATTTAAATTATGGTAGGAAACGCAATAAAAATCCTTCTTGATGAAATTTCAGTTGTTCTCACAACTTGCATGGTTAAATATTTAAAAAGTTATTAATAATTTTTTTCAGTAACTTTTTGGAGGATTTTTAAAATTTCTGAAAACTTTCGAGAAGACATCATCATTCCTCAATATGTGAGCATAAACGAAACAAAATTATGCAAACATAAAAGGAAAGCCATCTCCATGCTCCAATGTATTATTTGACTTTAAGAATTTAAGTAGAGTTTCCATAATAAGTAACATTCATAGATCGAATCAAAACAACGCCATAAATGCTATTCCATTAGACTGAGTCGATTTGGAGTCATTTTTGAATTTCTCAAACCCTGGGGTCTTAAAAGCCTCGTCTTGGTCCAAATCTCATCCATGATTTTTTGTAGAATTTTTAAGTTACGTTTACATGAGCCAGATTACGTCTTGGTAGCCAGATTACGCCTGATGGTGGTACCAGAAAAGACATCGAAACACGGATCAGAAAGGCCCGATTTGCGTTTGCGAGTCTCCGAAACATCTGGCGGTCACGCCAGATCTCTCTACGAACAAAAATCCGAATCTTCAACTCAAACGTCAAATCCGTATTGCTGTACGGGTGCGAAACTTGGTGCACATATGCGGTAACGACGCGAAAACTGCAAGTATTTGTAAACCGCTGCCTGCGGAATATCATCCGCGCTTGGTGGCCTGGCAACTGGATCTCGAATGAGGAACTACATCGCCGGTGTCATCAAAAGGCGCTAGAAATCGAGATTCGGGAACGTAAGTGGAGATGGATTGGGCACACGCTGCGAAGAGATGAAAACGAGATTTGCAGAGAGGCGCTAGATTGGAATCCAGAAGGTCATCGAAGAAGAGGCAGACCCAGAAATTCGTGGCGGCGAAGCCTAGCCGCTGAAATCCGAACTGTCGATGAGAATCTTGACTGGGACCAGGTGAAGACGCTGGCTCCGGATCGTCAACAGTGGAGGTCTTTTACCACGGCCCTATGCACCGGAGGATCGGCGCGGGATCATTAAGTAAGTAAGTTTACATGAGTAAATTTGAACTATTAGGTTTGTATGAGAAAATTGAAAATTTTGTACTGAAAAATCAACATCATTTTTGTTTCGTCTGTGGAACCAAGCCAGCTGATGGTTTTTGTGCCAATTTATAAAATTCATGATTCAAATTCAAATGATTCAAATTACAAAATTCATATAGGAAATTTTCCGCTGAACAACTTTGTCGAAGACTTTAACTTCGTATCTTATGAGGCAAAAAAGTTATTAGGTGATGAATGGGGATATGTCTTTTTGCATTGATAAACAATAAATTCAATTGACATCCCTGCAGGGTGCCTAGCGAGGTATTGCATGACTACTTTTCATGCACTACTTCGCGAGGCTCCAGCAGTGATGTCAATTTTATTTATTGATTATCAATGCGAAAAGACATACCTCTGTTAAACAGCTAATAACTTTTTTGCCTAATAAGATACGAAGTTAAAGTCTTCGACAAAGTTGTTAAGCGGCAAATTTCCTTTCGGAATTTTATAAATTGGCACAAAAACTGTCAGCTGGCTCAGTTCCACATAAGAAACAAAAATGATGTTGATTTTTCAGTACAAAATATTCAATTTTCCCATACAAACCTAAAAGTTCAAATTTACTCATGTAAACGTTACATAAAAATTCTATAAAAAATCATGGATGAGTTTTGGACCAAGACGAAGCTTTTAAGACCCCAGGGTTTGAGAAATTCAAAAATGACCCCAAATCGACTCAGTCTACTATTCCATATTCCAGATTCATGGTAAAGAAATTAATCTACCTTGAAATCCAAACTTTAAAAAGGATTAAAAAGTTGAAATTTGAACCTTGAATTAAAAATCGAATCTAAAAATCTGAAATCTGAAATCTCAATCCCAGGTATTGGTTTCTATTGAGTATTCTTTTAATTTGAACAAAGCTTAAACAGTTCTCTCAACTCACTACTTGAACCCCGGAGTTTTTGGGTTTTTAATGCTCTCTCCTCCCAAATGGCTTGTTTTGTTTACTAACAAAATTTATAACCGATGCACTTAACCGTGTACGCAACCCCATTTACTGGCCTAGACCAAAGAGGGCATAATTCTCCATTTAAACGCCATCAATCCTGAAAACATCCCATATTTGAAGTGGGTATGTACCTCTTCTCATATACCGAAACCGGAAACCAATAATAGGGGAGAGGACGTGCCTCCACCTCGTCGTACAATGATTTATTGACATCAAATTTGATTATTATTGCCTGATGTTTCCCGCGCGTGGACCCTTTCGGATGTCTGCCATCGAATCCGCTAACCTCGATCTACATTTTCACGTTTTGCTAAATGATAAAACGTATGAGCAAGTTGTGGAATGGGGGGATGAAAGCAGCCATGCCCTCAAAATTTCACAACCCATTCAACCGGCATTTGCTGTTGCTGCTTGTTGTTGTTGAACCCAAAACGGCAGCCACCACGGAAACTGCCAGAAATTCGTCACATTCAAATTTATAGCGCAAACAGCACATTAGCATTCCGGGGAGCGCGTATCGTAGAATTTATGCGTGCCAAGCAATGTTGGGTGAAATGAAGGGTGGCCGTAAGACACCTAACATCAAATCAGCCCCATTCCCCCCTCATTCACATTCTTAGGCCTCTGAATACAACCCGGTAGTATGTTCGAGAAACCAGTAAAAGCCAAACGTTCTGAATGCATCACATCGAAGAGGGGAATAAGCAGGTGGGTAGGGGTGGAGATCAAACATCCCCCAATTTTGGGCAAATATGTGTTTATGCCGGGTACGTGGTGAATTTTCCAACAACCAAAAATCAATAACTTTGCGCTTTGTTTACGGTGTTGTAGCAAAGCAACGTCAGTCAGGTGGCATATTGGTCTGCCATTTAATGAATGAGAATCAGTGTTCCGGAGCAGGAGGGATGTTTTGTAGATGGTCTCCGAATTGGGAAATGAATAATTATTTGAATGAATAATTTATTAGGTAGCTTGTGGATTTTCTGTTTTTCAGTCAGATTCTGGACTGATGTTCAAAATGTGTGTTATTCAATTTTCAACATGGAATATTGATTCTACTGTGAAGCTGAAAGCTACATACGTCCTTTGATGCTTACTCAGCGTTAGCTGAGCTGAATAAGATTTTAAGTAGCCTAAACATCTTCAAAAGATTGCTTAGTAATCATTCTCCTTCATCAAAGAATAATTTGCAAAAAAAAATACTGACCAGTACAACTGAGTACAAATCAACTTATTTATACTTACTTCATGAATGAACATCAATTTAGCCACCGTAATAATTCGACTCACCTGAAAAGAGAAGAAAACAAACAGTTATTAATCAGTGTGTTGCCAAATGACTTCCCCAGCTCAAACGAGAAATCATCCATAACTCCAAAGAATCCTATGGCTGAAAGCAGTAATATTTTTCTTTCTCGTAAATAATATCATTAGCCCCTCAGACCTTTCCACAAAACCATCAAACTAAGCTAACCCTAACTACATCGATGTAAGTTCTGGTAAAATAGATAATAATGGAGGAAAGCCCAAACCGCAAGCAAATTCGCAAAAGTGCCAACATAAATAGGCGCTGCTGCTAGAGGAAGACTTGGGCGACTGAGGGAATTGAGGGATGATTGAGTTGTGACTGGAGTGGACGAAGAGGAAAAAAATGAGCAAAAAACCACAAAGAACAACTCCCCCGGCTGATCCGTTCCGATTCATTGGCAAACCGACCGGAGACGACAATCCGAAAAAAAACAACCGCTCCAAGTGAGTGAGTGGTCATCA
Organism: Uranotaenia lowii; assembly: GCF_029784155.1. Classification (NCBI taxonomy): domain Eukaryota; kingdom Metazoa; phylum Arthropoda; class Insecta; order Diptera; family Culicidae; genus Uranotaenia; species Uranotaenia lowii. The sequence continues at coordinate 147,035,910 of NC_073692.1, forward strand.
TTAGTAATGAAGACGTTTTTCAAACAGGGGAAATTGGCGTCCCGGCAGAGAAGGCAATTGTTGCCAAATTTATTAATGCTTTTTTCAACTCTCATCTGTAAGTTTTTATAAACCTAGAGGTACAATTTAAATTTCCAAACGATTTTTTCTGCTCACAAATGTTTCACTTTAAAAGACATCTAATTTTGAAGTCATTTTACTCAGGCTGTTTCTCGGCGATTGACTTTTTTTTTATTTTAAAACTACCGGATCAAATGATCCGAAACACGGACATCCATTTTGAAAGTGTTTCGACGTAAAATTACGTCTTACGGCTACATTATAGGTAAGGTTGCCAGATCGCCCGGTTTTATCCGAGTTTGCCAGGCCTAGTTGTGCCCGGATTTTATGGAAAAATTCCGGATTTGCCCGAATTTATCACTTTATAAAATAAAAGAAATTGTATTGTAATTTTTTTCTATTTATGTGACCAAAACGAAATTTTTTGAGAAGGATTTAAATGTTTTTGGAATTCTTAAATACGATTTAAATTCTGCTGTTGAATGATGATGAAAAAAAAATATTTTTTCTTGATTTTTGTTGAGTAATTCTTGGGTTTCGACCAAATGTTCCCGGATTATGCCCGGATTTTTAGTCGCAAATCTCGAAATCGAATGTCCGGATCTTGCCAGGTATATAGATAAAATTGCCCGGATTTGTCCGGCTCGAATACGTGCTGAAAAAATTCTGGCAACCTTAATTATAGGGGTACACATTGTAGTATAGAAAAGAATTTCGCATCTCGAAAGTTGTCACTTTAAGAGACATCGTTTTTAAAAGACATCTTACCCGAGCAGACTTTGATGCCCAAATTGATAGCATACTGAAACCAAAATAAGGTGTTTACAGCAAACTGACAGCATTTTTGGTGTTGATTTTTCACTGATAGCAAAACTAGGCATAACTGAGGTTTCAAAAATTGTGATATGACAGCAAGATGAGACCAAATTTAGACATCAACAACAAAATGGAAGCTAAATTTAATGTAGAATTTAATGTGATAACAAAACAAGGCATCATTTAGGCATCCAATATTTTAATTAAATCTTAAGATTAAATTTTTAATATTATTTGCTCTACAACCTACAAAACCTACAGAAAAATAAGTTTTCATTAGGGTATCCTTAAATTTGAAAAAAAAAATGCAATTATTCAAAAATATAGACTCCGTTCGTTTTTGGCAACATTAGATTTTGGCACATGTACAAAAAACGAACGGATTTTAGAAAGAACATTACCTTATAGAGTTCGCTATTACTAATATAATTTAAACAAGAACCATCAATATGTTTTAAGGTTCTTCAAAATAACGAAAAAAAAATGAAAAAAATACAATTATTGAAAATGACAAAAAGATAAAAACAAAAGACTCAAAATGATTTAAAAAAACTAAAAAATGATGAAGAATGTAAAAAAATAGCATGACAAAAAAAGCAAACATTATAAATAAAACAAGAAAGGTGCTAAATGCAATGTAACATGATAAAAAAATATTTTAAAAAAAATGCGGAAAATGGTTGGAAGTTGACTGAAAATAACGTTAATGATCATAACAATAGTTTTATGTAGTGTTAGGTAAAAAAAAGTTGAGAAAAAACCGTTCGATTTTGACAAAATTTGAATTTAGCAACACAAAATGTATTAAGCGGGTTATAAACTAACAAATGGCTTGTGCTTATTCGATGATTCCAAGACGTTTGTTTGTTTCTATGCTTGCCGATACAAACATATTTCGCTCGAACACAAACGATTGCTGGCGAAAACAGCAACAACAAAAACAAAAACCTTCTTCACACCAGCTGGGGCTGAATAAATGGCCTGAATTTTGTACAAGCACCATACACCATGCCATAGAGGATTGCTTACACAAAAGATTTCGATCCCGACCGATTTCACTCAAACCGTTTGCGCGCTCATTCAAGCAGTGCCATACACTATGCAAATCGCATTCACAGCGCCAGAATTTCATCGAATTTCATCACATTTGCCCAGATGTGGTGTAATCTATGGCTCGCTTTACATGTGGACTTGCAAATTTATTCGAAATTCAAATTTACGCTGCCGTTTCAAAACTTAGCACTTCTGAAAACATACAATACAATTTTACACAGTGTTTTAAAGTACAAGCTCCCGATTTCATACACTAAAAGGGTCATATTTGGTCGAAAGAAAATATTTTAGTGTAAAACTCGGGCTTTGATCCCCAGTTTTGAGTATCAAATCGTGAGCGTGTAGAAAAAGAATGTAAACAAACATTATTTTTCTAAAGTTTTTTTTTGGCACAGGCTGGATTCTGATACGAAAAAATTCGATTTAACCGATACGAACAAAATTACGGTAAGTACGGGAATGTGCTGAGTTGGTTTAAAAGCGAAGCAACGAAAATTAGTGAATGTTTTTTTATCAGGTGCTGAGCAGCTGGCTGTCTTTGTTCCGGGCATCCCGGATAAGTGAATAAAATTGCCCATCGGGTGGAGTTCACTCCGTTGCGCTCGAAGGACAGATCGGCCAGTCCAATCTGGAACTGTAAAAGGTCTCGTACATGACCCCACAGCCCACCCCAACCGTGCCAGTGATGCTATTTCTTTACCAATTATAAATGCCGAATGCCTTCAGGAAAATGCAAAGCCGTGCGTGAGCTGCAGAGGAAGTTCTTCGTCAAGCACGTCGTTTCCATCAACGGACTACCCATTCATTCTTAAGTAAAGGGCCAAACAGGCAGGAGCGCCCACGATTCCGCACCTTGAAGGTCGTCTACGATGCCATCCTGCAGCATCTAGCCTACCTCTTCCGACTGAAACGTTAGAAAATGCATCCGGGTCAAGATGGAAAAATCCTAGCTGGGAAGATCAACATGGACAACACCAGCAGAAATCATCGGACACAGTGTTGA